>NC_071519.1:213021-353568 GCF_027887155.1 Malaclemys terrapin pileata | reverse complement strand
TCAGCTCCCGCACCGCCGCAAAGATCACGTCCGCTGGCCGCTGTGTCCTGGGGAAAGGGGGATGCGTCAGCACTGCCCCCACACTGTCAGCCTCCACAAACCCCTTCCTGCACTGCCCCCAGCCCCAGGGAACCCCTGCCCCCAGCCCCCCCACTGCTCCCAGTCCCAGCCTCAGGGAACGCCCCCCCAGAGATCCCATCCGCTGCTTCCTTGGGGCAGGGGGGAGAGAAGAATGGAGCCACAGGAACGCCCCCCTCCCTAAGCAGGAATGTGCCCCTAACCCAGAGCGCCCTGCCCCCCAGCAGGACCCTTGGCTGTACGTGTGTGGGGAAGAGACTTAGGGGACGGAAGCCCTGCCTTGGCATTTGAATGTTAGGGGCACAAACCCCACGTCTCACCTGGTTTGCTGCCCCTTGTCCCCCAGCAGCGAGTCCTTGGACATCTCCATGAGCCGCATGGCCTCGTTCACGTCCTCCTTCTCTACCACATCCACCAGCCGCAGCCGGGCCTGGAGGGGAGGCGGCACGGGGAGGGGGTCAACGTGGGTCACCGGCTCTGCCCCACAACCCAGGAAATGCTTGACCACCAGCACCCATCCATCCCCAGCAGACCGAGACGAGGGGCAATACCCCGGGCCATTCCCAGCTATCGACCAAACCTCTGCCAATCCCGACCCGCCCAGCCTGGCGGGCGTTCCATCCCCACCCCCAGGGCGAAGGGGGCCTGGCCACTGCATGACCCGAAGAGCAGCCCGGGGCCTCTGGGTTCCTCCCTGCAGTCGATGGGGCCGGCAGGGGTCCCCCCGACGGGGTGTCCGGGGGGGCTCGCGAAGCGCTGACTCGGCAGTAGTTGGCTGCACACGCTACCTGCACGAACAGCACTTTGGAGCCTCTGGGACTGGCTGGGGGGACAGGACGAGCGGTTCCTGCTCCGGGCATCTCCCTCTCTGCCCCTGCACCCAGCTGCAGGCCAGCCTGGAGGGGGGGCAATCCGCTGATGCCAGTGGCCCCCCAGAGCTGCAAGCCCCCACACTGCAGTAGCAACCAGACGCTAGCTACCTGCACTGTCAGCACTTTAGCCCTGCGGAGCCGGGAACGGTGCCACCCCCCCCCCCCCCATTCCCTGCTCGGGTGGGCGCTCACCAGGGCACTGGCCAGACGCAGGATGCCCAGCAGTGTGCGGGCCGACGTGAAGGTCGTGTCTTTGCTGGCCCAGGCCTCCTTGCGCATCTCCACGTAGGCGGCTGTGATGTAATCAGCCAGCGCCTCCGGCACGGTCGGCTGCTTCCGTTTACACATGCTGATGTAGCGCCTGGGGGAGCAAGGGGAAGATGGGTTAATATGGGGGGAGGGGAGGGGGGGGGAGAGAGAATCTGCCCCCCCTCCCCAGCAGGATGCTCAGGGCATAGAACCCTGGCTTCCAGCCTCCCCCCCCCCCCCCCCCCCCCCCCCCCATAACCCACCTGACCCCACGGAACATAAGAACGGCTGGACTGGGTCAGAGCAAAGGTCCATCTAGCCCAGTATCCCGTCTGCCAACAGTGGTCAATGCCAGGTGCCCCAGAGGGAATGAACAGAACAGGGAATCACCAAGTGATCCATCCCCTGTCGCCCATTCCAGCTCCTGGCAAACAGAGGCCAGGGACACCATTCCTGCCCATCCTGGCTAATAGCCATTGATGGACCTATCCTCCATGAACGTATCTAGTTCTTCGCTGAACCCTGTTATAGTCTTGGCCTTCACAACATCCTCTGGCAAGGAGTTCCACAAGTTAATAGTGTGTTGGGTGGAAAAAATACTTCCTTCTGTTTGTTTTAAACCTGCTGCCTATTAATTTAATTGGGTATCCCCTAGTTCTTGTGTTATGAGGAGTAAATAACACTTCCTTATTTACTTTCTCCACACCCATCATGATTTTAGACCTCAATCATATCCCCCATTAGTCGTCTCTTTTCCAAAATGAGAAGTCCCAGTCTGATTAATCTCTCCTCATACAGAAGCTGTTCCAGACCCCTCATCATTTTTGTTGCCCTTTTCTGAACCTTTTCCAGTCCCGCTAGACCTTTTTTGAGATGGGGTGACCACATCTGCACGCAGTATTCAAGATAGGGGGCATCCCATGGATTTATAGAGAGGCAACATGATATTTTCTGTCTGATTATCTATCCCTTTCTTCATGATTCCCAACATCCTGTTCGCTTTTTTGGCTGCTGCTGCACATTGAGTGGATGTTTTCAGAGAACTCTCCACAATGACTTCAAGATCTTGAGTGGTAACAGCTAATTTAGACCCCATCATTTTATATGTATAGTTGGGATTATGTTTTCCAATGTGAATTTGCATTTATCAACATCCCATCCCAGAACTGGGGAGAGAACCCAGGAGTCCTGGCTCCCAGTCCCCCTGCTCTAACCCACCAGCCCCCTTCCCCTCCTAGAGCCAGGGAGAGAACCCAGGAGCCCTGGCTCCCAGTCCCCCCCCGCTCTAACCCACCAGCCCCGACTCCCCTCCCAGAGCTGGTGAGAGAACCCAGGAGTCCTGGCTCCCAGCCCCCCCCCCTGCTCTAACCCACCAGCCCCCACTCCCCTCCCAGAGCCGGGGAGAGAACCCAGGAGTCCTGGCTCCCAGTCCCCCCTGCTCTAACCCACCAGCCCCCAGTCCCCTACCGAGCTCTCACCTCATGAGCTTCATGTCGAGCTGCTGGAAGGCGCAGGGCGGCTGCCGGCTGTGCTGATGGACGTAGGTGATGTGCTGGGCCAACCTGTGGGGGCAACACGCGTTAGCGCTGCTCCCCGGATGCCCCATCCCGGCCCCAGGCCGCCCCCGAGCAGAGAGGGGCCCCCCCGGGCTCTCACCGCAGGTCGTTGTCCCGGTCGGGCCGGTCCTGGATCAGCCAGAGCAGGTCGAAGCGGGAGAGCAGAGCCGCCGGCAGCTGCACGTTCTGCTCCAGGCTGCGCTTGGGGTTGTAGCGCCCGTAGGCGGGGTTGGCGGCCGCCAGGATGGCGCAGCGGGCGTTGAGGGTGGCCAGCACGCCTGCCTTGGCAATGGAGATGGTCTGCTGCTCCATCACCTCGTGGATGGCCGTGCGGTCGCTCTCCAGCATCTTGTCGAACTCGTCGATGCAGCAGACGCCCTGGTCAGCCAGGACCAGCGCCCCGCCCTCCAGGGCCAGCTCCCCCGTCACCGGGTCCCGCAGCACGGCGGCCGTCAGCCCCACGCCCGACGAGCCACGCCCCGTCGTGTACTGACCTGGGGAAGGGAGGGGACAGTCAGAGCGGGTGGGCCCAGGCCGTGGGGCACTGACCTGGGGGGAGATGGGAGTCGGAGGGGGCCCCCTAGCCCCCGGGGTGGGGTGTTACTCACTGCGGGGGGCCAGGCGGTCGATGTACGAGAGCAGCTGGGACTTGGCCACGCCTGGGTCACCCATCAGGCAGATGTTGATGTTCCCTGGAGGAAGACCGTGAGGAGCTGGGTCAGCGTCAGAGCAGCCCCCCCACGGGATCGATCCCTCCCCCCCAGATACATATACACCCCCCCCGGCGTCCTCCCCCCGCCGCCCCCCTGCACTTCCTCGCCCCGGGGTTCTGTCTCCTCCACCTCAGACTCACCCCGAATCTTCATGCCCCGGGGGTTACGGTCCACGCCCCCCACCAGCAGCAGCAGCAGGGCCTTCTTCACATCCTCATGCCCGTAGATCTCGGGGGCGATGGAGGCTGCCAGCTTGTCGTAGAAATCCTCCTCTGCACACAGCAGGGGGGGGGGTCAGCAGGGCTGGGGCGGGTCCTTGATCCATGACTTGCCGCTTCCCCCCCCCAACCAGACCAGGGTGTGGAGAGGTGGCGGGGGGCGCTAGCAGGACGTGCAA
Source organism: Malaclemys terrapin pileata (assembly GCF_027887155.1). Classification (NCBI taxonomy): domain Eukaryota; kingdom Metazoa; phylum Chordata; order Testudines; family Emydidae; genus Malaclemys; species Malaclemys terrapin. The sequence continues at coordinate 349,703 of NC_071519.1, read as the reverse complement.
ACAGGGCTATACAGGGGAGATCTCACCCACGAGCAGGCCCTGTGCCTCCTCTGTCAGCTGCCCCACCCTCAGCACACCCAGGGGGCTGGCAGGAGGTGCCGCAGGGTACGGGGCGGGTGAGGGGGTCTCAGCTGCCCCACACTCAGCATGCCCAGGTGGCTGGCAGGAGGTGCCACAGGGTACGGGGCGGGTGGGGGGAGGGGATCTCGGCTGCCCCGCACTCAGCACGCCCAGGGGGCTGGCAGGAGGTGCCGCAGGGTACGGGGCAGGTGGGGGGGGGATCTCAGCTGCCCCACATTCAGCACGCCCAGGGGGCTGGCAGGAGGTGCCACAGGGCTGTGGAGTTGGGGTGGCTCCCCAGGGCCCAGCAAGGCTGGGGGCAGGGGATGAGGGGCTATGGGGGGGGGGGGGGAAGTGTGGGGGGGTGTCACCTGTGATCTGGCGCAGCTCGTCCTCTGTCAGCTCCCCTGACCCCAGCTCGTCCTCCTCGCTCTTGTTCATCTTCACGATGCGATGCGCCTCCAGGTAGGTCTCGGAGATCAGCCCCTGGGGGGAGCAGGGGGGCGCGTTACTCTAGGGGACCCGCCCAGCACCCACCCTTGGGGTGAAACATTCCCCATCTCTCCATCCCCCAGAACTACCTCAGCAACCGGCACGGGAGGTTGACCCAACCCGAGCCCAGCCCAGCCCCCCCGATCCGGCCCTGCCTCCCCCACTCTCACCTGGGCCATCTGCCGGAAGCCAGCTCTCAGCAGGGGCAGGAAGACGCCGGTGATGCTGACGTGGTCCCCAGGCTGGGCCAGCCGCGTGTTCTCGCCATGCACAGCCACGCTGATGGAGCGCGGGAGGTGCCCTACCGGCACCTGGTCGCTCTGCATGGAGGGGAAGAGGGAAAAAAAAAAAAAAAAAAAATCAGCCACACCCTCCCTCCGGGGACTAGCCCCCCCCCCCCCCCCCCGACTCTGGCAGAAACCCCTATAACCAAATCGGGGGGCACGCCGGGGAGCCCAGATCAATCTTTGGGGCCCCCCATTCATATGCCCCAACTCCCCTCCCCAGCCCGAAAACCCCCCACTCACATGCTCCTGCATCTTCAGCTCCTGGAACTTGATGAACTTGGAGCCACGGCTCTGCAGGTAGAGACGCCCCCCGGAGCGGTTGGTCTGGCACTCCTGGCTCGGGCACATGATCAGCGGCATGAAAGTCAGGGACTGGATCTGAGAGTGGAGGGGCGGGGAAGAGGGTCACAATGAACCAGCCACACAAACCCCCACCTGCCCGGTGGCTAAACAGGGGACTCGGCTGCTCCCCCATGCCCAGGTGGGGGGCATGACAAAGTGAGAATGTTTGTAATTATTTAATGAGGCCTAGATGTGCCTCAGATTCCTCTGGGGGTTACCTGGCTACCCACTGAGGGAAGGGGGTTAAGTTTGCTCTGAGGGCAGATTGAAAGACACAGGTGTGCACGTCACCTCCCTGTCTGGGGTGGGGGGATGCAGCCTCGTTAAGGAACTGGGTGAAAAGACCCAAACCCACGAGGGAGCCAGAGAGACAATGCAAGGGCCAGTGACAGAGCAGAGACCCCAGCAGGGAAGGTGGGAGGGGAGGGAGAAGTGCTGGCATCCAGCCAGGAAGAAAGTCAGACAGACTCTGAAAACAGGGATCCCCTAAGCCTGGCTTGGGGGAATTGCCCTGGGCTGACGCTTCACCCCTCCGTTCTCCGTGCTAACCCCCAGATCACCCGCTGCCCTGGACACCGCTGTCAGCACTGGCTGGGGTGCGCTGGTCCCTGCAGAACGGACAAGTCTCTCCCAGGGCTCAGTCTGTTTGACTCACTGACCAGAGCTCATGGAGGCGGTGAGGCCGTGTGGCTTCCCCCAGAGACCCCCCAGCGGTCCGGCACATGAAAGAGGCCCTCCCAAGAGACCGCGGTGGTCCGGTAGCTCCGTGACAGGGCGCTCGGCCCCGTCAGCTTCCCCCGAGCGGACAGACAGACAGCAGCTCCCCTCACCGGCTGGTAGGTCTCTGCTCCGCACTGGTCGCAGCTGTAGGTCGCCACCACCATCATGGGCTTGACCTCAGTGACACGGGTGACGATGCCGCGGACGGTGACCAGCTTCCCGATGCAGTCGGCCTTCACGTCCCGGATCACCCGGGCCTTGGAGCCCGATGGGGCCTTGAAGTACAGCTCGCTGTGGCGGAAGGAAGGAGAGCGGCAGGGAGTTAGAGACAGGAGGAGTTAAGGGATACAGAGCCTAGCTCCCGGCGTGGGGAGGGCTGGGAGACCCAGGGGCCTGGAGGTGAGGGGAGGGAGCCAGAGATGTCAGCGCCCCCCTGGCTCCAGGCACTCACAAGCGACGCAGCAGCTCCGGGGGGTACTGGTTCTGGGGGCTGTGCGTCTCCCCCGTGTCCCGGCCGCGCTGCTCCAGCATCAGCCGGTGCTCAATGTACACATCTAGGACGTCCTTGTGCACCACCTGGGGGGGCGGACAAGGGCTCCGTCAAGCACAGCCCCAGCCTCCCACTCCTGCCCCATCTCGCCAGCGCCCCTCACCTCCCGCTCCTTGTGCTGGGGCAGCAACTCGTGCACAGCGTCGGCGAAGAGGCGGACGTAGCGCTTGGCGTTCTCGCACACGGCGTCCACCAGCTCGGGGTCCTCCTCAGCCACCTCGTCCAGGTCAACGTACAGGGCCACCTGCTCCCGGTGAGCCAGAGACACCTGGGGGGGAGGGGCAGGGAGGGGTGCTGGGCTGAGCTGCAGGACTGGGGGAGACCCCCAGCTGCCTCCAGCACCCCCTGCTGGGGGGGAGGCTGGGGCAGCGGGGAGCATTGATGCGGGTGGGGGTGTTGTGGGGGTCTCACCAGCTGGTCCCGATACGGGAAATCCTTCTTGCCGAGCTCGCCATCCCGGCAGAATTCCTGCAAGAAGCGCTTCACCTTCTCTGAGGGGCGACAGCGAGAGAACGTCAGACCCGGGGACCGCCCCCACGCACCGATTCGTCCCCCAGCTTCCCCACAACAATCCCCACCCTGCCCCACACTGGCACCAACCCCCCTAAACCTCCTGGCAACGGCCTACTCCACACCCATCCCCTCAACACCCCGCTCCCTGCACCGACCTCACCCCACAGCACTCCCTCCCTGTACCGCCCCCAATGTACCCCACATCCCTCCTCCAGCCCCCGTACATCCCTCTGCAGCACCCCCACCCATCCCCCTCCCTTAGTGCCCCTCATCCCCTCAGCCCTACCCCACAGCACCCACCTCCCCCTAACCTCCCTGTACCGCCCCAATGTGCCCCAATCCCTCCTCCAGCCCCCACATCCCTCTGCAGCACCCCCACCCATCCCACTCCCTTAGTGCCCCTCATCCCCCCCAGCCCTACCCCAGAGCACCCCCCTCCCACTAACCTCCCTGTACCGCCCCACATCCCTCCTCCATCCCCCCTACATCCCTCTGCAGCATCCCCACCCATCCCCCTCCCTTAGTGCCCCTCATCCCCCCAGCCCTACCCCACAGCACCCCCTCCCCCTAACCGCCCCGTACCGCCCCAATGTGCCCCAATCCCTCCTCCAGCCCCCACATCCCTCTGCAGCACCCCCACCCATCCCACTCCCTTAGTGCCCCTCATCCCCCCCAGCCCTACCCCACAGCACCCCCTCCCCCTAACCGCCCTGTACTGCCCCAATGTGCCCCACATCCCTCCTCCAGCCCCCACATCCCTCTGCAGCACCCCCACCCATCCCCCTCCCTTAGTGCCCCTCATCCCCCCAGCCCTACCCCACAGCACCCCCTCCCCCTAACCGCCCCGTACCGCCCCAATGTGCCCCAATCCCTCCTCCAGCCCCCACATCCCTCTGCAGCACCCCCACCCATCCCACTCCCTTAGTGCCCCTCATCCCCCCCAGCCCTACCCCACAGCACCCCCTCCCCCTAACCGCCCTGTACCGCCCCAATGTGCCCCACATCCCTCCTCCAGCCCCCACATCCCTCTGCAGCACCCCCACCCATCCCCCTCCCTTAGTGCCCCTCATCCCCCCAGACCTACCCCACACAGCACCCACTCCCCCTAACCTCCCTGTACCGCCCCACATCCCTCCTCCAGCCCCCGTACATCCCTCTGCAGTACCCCCACCCATCCCCCTCCCTTAGTGCCCCTCATCCCCCCCAGCCCTACCCCACAGCACCCCCTCCCCCTAACCGCCCCGTACCGCCCCAATGTGCCCCAATCCCTCCTCCAGCCCCCACATCCCTCTGCAAGACCCCCACCCATCCCCCTCCCTTAGTGCCCCTCATCCCCCCAGCCCTACCCCACAGCACCCCCCTCCCCCTAACCGCCCTGTACCGCCCCACATCCCTCCTCCAGCCCCCCTACATCCCTCTGCAGCACCCCCACCCATCCCCCTCCCTTAGTGCCCCTCATCCCCCCAGCCCTACCCCCCACAGCACCCCCTCCGCGTAACCTCCCTGTACCACCCCACATCCCTCCTCCAGCCCCCCACATCCCTCTGCAGCACCCCCACCCATCCCCCTCCCTTAGTGCCCCTCATCCCCCCAGCCCTACCCCCCACAGCACCCCCTTCCCCCTAACCGCCCTGTACCGCCCCAATCCCTCCTCCAGGCCCCCTACATCCCTCTGAAGCACCCCCACCCATCCCCCTCCCTTAGTGCCCCTCATCCCCCCAGCCCTACCCCACAGCACCCCCTTCCCCTAACCGCCCTGTACCGCCCCAATGTGCCCCAATCCCTCCTCCAGCCCCCTCATCCCTCTGCAGCACCCTCACCCATCCCCCTCCCTTAGTGCCCCTCATCCCCCCAGCCCTACCTCCCACAGCACCCTCTTCCCCTAACCTCCCTGTACCGCCCCACATCCCTCCTCCAGCCCCCCTACATCCCTCTGCAGCACCCCCACCCATCCCCCTCCCTTAGTGCCCCTCATCCCCCCAGCCCTACCCCACAGCACCACCTTCCCCTAACCGCCCTGTACCGCCCCAATGTGCCCCAATCCCTCCTCCAGCCCCCACATCCCTCTGCAGCACCCCCACCCATCCCACTCCCTTAGTGCCCCTCATCCCCCAGCCCTACCCCACAGCACCCACCTCCCCCTAACCTCCCTGTACCGCCCCACATCCCTCCTCCAGCCCCCACACATCCCTCTGCAGCACCCCCACCCATCCCCCTCCCTTAGTGCCCCTCACCCCCCCAGCCCTACCCCACAGCACCCCCCTCCCCCTAACCTCCCTGTACCGCCCCACATCCCTCCTCCAGCCCCCGTACATCCCTCTGCAGCATCCCCACCCATCCCCCTCCCTTAGTGCCCCTCACCCCCCCAGCCCTACCCCACAGCACCCCCCTCCCCCTAACCTCCCTGTACCGCCCCAATGTGCCCCAATCCCTCCTCCAGCCCCCACATCCCTCTGCAGCACCCCCACCCATCCCCCTCCCTTAGTGCCCCTCATCCCCCCCAGCCCTACCCCACAGCACCCCCCTCCCCCTAACCTCCCTGTACCGCCCCACATCCCTCCTCCAGCCCCCACACATCCCTCTGCAGCACCCCCACCCATCCCCCTCCCTTAGTGCCCCTCATCTCCCCAGCCCTACCTCCCACAGCACCCTCTTCCCCTAACCTCCCTGTACCGCCCCACATCCCTCCTCCAGCCCCCCTACATCCCTCTGCAGCACCCCCACCCATCCCCCTCCCTTAGTGCCCCTCATCCCCCCAGCCCTACCCCACAGCACCCCCTTCCCCTAACCGCCCTGTACCGCCCCAATGTGCCCCAATCCCTCCTCCAGCCCCCACATCCCTCTGCAGCACCCCCACCCATCCCACTCCCTTAGTGCCCCTCATCCCCCCAGCCCTACCCCACAGCACCCACCTCCCCCTAACCTCCCTGTACCGCCCCACATCCCTCCTCCAGCCCCCACACATCCCTCTGCAGCACCCCCACCCATCCCCCTCCCTTAGTGCCCCTCATCCCCCCAGACCTACCCCACACAGCACCCCCTCCCCCTAACCTCCCTGTACCGCCCCACATCCCTCCTCCAGCCCCCGTACATCCCTCTGCAGCACCCCCACCCATCCCCCTCCCTTAGTGCCCCTCATCCCCCCAGCCCTACCCCACAGCACCCCCCTCCCCCTAACCTCCCTGTACCGCCCCAATGTGCCCCAATCCCTCCTCCAGCCCCCACATCCCTCTGCAGCACCCCCACCCATCCCCCTCCCTTAGTGCCCCTCATCCCCCCCAGCCCTACCCCACAGCACCCACCTCCCCCTAACCTCCCTGTACCGCCCCACATCCCTCCTCCAGCCCCCACACATCCCTCTGCAGCACCCCCACCCATCCCCCTCCCTTAGTGCCCCTCATCCCTCCAGACCTACCCCACACAGCACCCCCTCCCCCTAACCTCCCTGTACCGCCCCACATCCCTCCTCCAGCCCCCGTACATCCCTCTGCAGCACCCCCACCCATCCCCCTCTCTTAGTGCCCCTCATCCCCCCAGCCCTACCCCACAGCACCCCCCTCCCCCTAACCTCCCTGTACCGCCCCACATCCCTCCTCCAGCCCCCCTACATCCCTCTGCAGCACCCCCACCCATCCCCCTCCCTTAGTGCCCCTCATCCCCCCAGCCCTACCCCACAGCACCCCCTCCCCCTAACCGCCCTGTACCGCCCCAATGCCTCCTCCAGCCCCCATATCCCTCTGCAGCACCCCCACCCATCCCCCTCCCTTAGTGCCCCTCACCCCCCCAGCCCTACCCCACAGCACCCCCCTCCCCCTAACCGCCCCGTACCGCCCCACATCCCTCCTCCAGCCCCCCTACATCCCTCTGCAGCATCCCCACCCATCCCCCTCCCTTAGTGCCCCTCATCCCCCCAGCCCTACCCCACAGCACCCCCCTCCCCCTAACCGCCCCGTACCGCCCCACATCCCTCCTCCAGCCCTCTGCAGCATCCCCACCCATCCCCCTCCCTTAGTGCCCCTCATCCCCCCAGCCCTACCCCCCACAGCACCCCCCTCCCCCTAACCTCCCTGTACCGCCCCAATGTGCCCCAATCCCTCCTCCAGCCCCCACATCCCTCTGCAGCACCCCCACCCATCCCCCTCCCTTAGTGCCCCTCATCCCCCCAGCCCTACCCCACAGCACCCCCTCCCCCTAACCTCCCTGTACCGCCCCACATCCCTCCTCCAGCCCCCCTACATCCCTCTGCAGCACCCCCACCCATCCCCCTCCCTTAGTGCCCCTCATCCCCCCAGCCCTACCCCACAGCACCCCCCTCCCCCTAACCTCCCTGTACCGCCCCAATGTGCCCCAATCCCTCCTCCAGCCCCCACATCCCTCTGCAGCACCCCCACCCATCCCACTCCCTTAGTGCCCCTCATCCCCCCCAGCCCTACCCCACAGCACCCCCCTCCCCCTAACCTCCCTGTACCGCCCCACATCCCTCCTCCAGCCCCCACACATCCCTCTGCAGCACCCCCACCCATCCCCCTCCCTTAGTGCCCCTCATCCCCCCCAGCCCTACCTCCCACAGCACCCCCCTCCCCCTAACCGCCCTGTACCGCCCCACATCCCTCCTCCAGCCCCCGTACATCCCTCTGCAGCACCCCCACCCATCCCCCTCCCTTAGTGCCCCTCATCCCCCCAGCCCTACCCCACAGCACCCCCTTCCCCTAACCGCCCTGTACCGCCCCACATCCCTCCTCCAGCCCCCACACATCCCTCTGCAGCATCCCCACCCATCCCCCTCCCTTAGTGCCCCTCATCCCCCCAGCCCTACCCCACACAGCACCCCCCTCCCCCTAACCGCCCTGTACCGCCCCAATGTGCCCCACATCCCTCCTCCAGCCCCCACATCCCTCTGCAGCACCCCCACCCATCCCCCTCCCTTAGTGCCCCTCATCCCCCCAGACCTACCCCACAGCACCCCCTCCCCCTAACCTCCCTGTACCGCCCCACATCCCTCCTCCATCCCCCCTACATCCCTCTGCAGCACCCCCACCCATCCCCCTCCCTTAGTGCCCCTCATCCCCCCCAGCCCTACCCCACAGCACCCCCTCCCCCTAACCGCCCTGTACCGCCCCACATCCCTCCTCCAGCCCCCCTACATCCCTCTGCAGCACCCCCACCCATCCCACTCCCTTAGTGCCCCTCATCCCCCCCAGCCCTACCCCACAGCACCCCCCTCCCCCTAACCTCCCTGTACCGCCCCACATCCCTCCTCCAGCCCCCACACATCCCTCTGCAGCACCCCCACCCATCCCCCTCCCTTAGTGCCCCTCATCCCCCCCAGCCCTACCTCCCACAGCACCCCCCTCCCCCTAACCGCCCTGTACCGCCCCACATCCCTCCTCCAGCCCCCGTACATCCCTCTGCAGCACCCCCACCCATCCCCCTCCCTTAGTGCCCCTCATCCCCCCAGCCCTACCCCACAGCACCCCCTTCCCCTAACCGCCCTGTACCGCCCCACATCCCTCCTCCAGCCCCCACACATCCCTCTGCAGCATCCCCACCCATCCCCCTCCCTTAGTGCCCCTCATCCCCCAGCCCTACCCCACACAGCACCCCCCTCCCCCTAACCGCCCTGTACCGCCCCAATGTGCCCCACATCCCTCCTCCAGCCCCCACATCCCTCTGCAGCACCCCCACCCATCCCCCTCCCTTAGTGCCCCTCATCCCCCCAGACCTACCCCACAGCACCCCCTCCCCCTAACCTCCCTGTACCGCCCCACATCCCTCCTCCATCCCCCCTACATCCCTCTGCAGCATCCCCACCCATCCCCCTCCCTTAGTGCCCCTCATCCCCCCAGACCTACCCCACAGCACCCCCTCCCCCTAACCTCCCTGTACCGCCCCACATCCCTCCTCCATCCCCCCTACATCCCTCTGCAGCACCCCCACCCATCCCCCTCCCTTAGTGCCCCTCATCCCCCCCAGCCCTACCCCACAGCACCCCCTCCCCCTAACCGCCCTGTACCGCCCCAATGCCTCCTCCAGCCCCCATATCCCTCTGCAGCACCCCCACCCATCCCCCTCCCTTAGTGCCCCTCACCCCCCCAGCCCTACCCCACAGCACCCCCCTCCCCCTAACCGCCCCGTACCGCCCCACATCCCTCCTCCAGCCCCCACACATCCCTCTGCAGCATCCCCACCCATCCCCCTCCCTTAGTGCCCCTCATCCCCCCAGCCCTACCCCACACAGCACCCCCCTCCCCCTAACCGCCCTGTACCGCCCCAATGTGCCCCACATCCCTCCTCCAGCCCCCACATCCCTCTGCAGCACCCCCACCCATCCCCCTCCCTTAGTGCCCCTCATCCCCCCAGACCTACCCCACAGCACCCCCTCCCCCTAACCTCCCTGTACCGCCCCACATCCCTCCTCCATCCCCCCTACATCCCTCTGCAGCATCCCCACCCATCCCCCTCCCTTAGTGCCCCTCATCCCCCCAGACCTACCCCACAGCACCCCCCTCCCCCTAACCGCCCTGTACCGCCCCAATGTGCCCCAATCCCTCCTCCAGCCCCCGTACATCCCTCTGCAGCATCCCCACCCATCCCCCTCCCTTAGTGCCCCTCATCCCCCCAGCCCTACCCCACAGCACCCCCCTCCCCCTAACCTCCCTGTACCGCCCCACATCCCTCCTCCAGCCCCCACACATCCCTCTGCAGCACCCCCACCCATCCCCCTCCCTTAGTGCCCCTCATCCCCCCAGCCCTACCCCACAGCACCCCCCTCCCCCTAACCGCCCTGTACCGCCCCAATCCCTCCTCCAGGCCCCCACATCCCTCTGCAGCACCCCCACCCATCCCCCACCCTTAGTGCCCCTCATCCCCCCAGCCCTACCCCACAGCACCCCCCTCCCCCTAACCTCCCTGTACCGCCCCACATCCCTCCTCCAGCCCCCACACATCCCTCTGCAGCATCCCCACCCATCCCCCTCCCTTAGTGCCCCTCATCCCCCCAGCCCTACCCCACAGCACCCCCCTCCCCCTAACCTCCCTGTACCGCCCACTGCCCCATGTAAACAAAGCGGCACGTGGAGGCGGCGCGCGCCCGGATCCCTCCGCCCCGCCCACCCCTCGGCGGACGGACACTGTTTCGCCGGGCGCTGAGACTCCGCCGTGACATCACTTCCGGGGCGACCTCGCGTCCCGCCGCGCGGGAAACGGATACCCCGCCCCCGGCCGCGCTGCAGCCAATGCCAGCCCGAGGCCCGCCCCCTCCTCCGGGCCGCGGCCAATAGGATCTCGCCGGGCCCCCGACCGGCCGCGTGGGCACCACCCACCTGTCTCCGCGGCGTAGTCTCTGGGCGCCATGGTGGGGGTTGGGGGGTCCCTCAGTCCCAGGTTCCTCCGTGTCCCCGATTGGGTCGGTCCCGCTACAGGTCCCCGTTGGGGTCAGTCCCGTCCCGTTGGCTACGGATCCCGGTTGGGGTCCGTCCCGGCCGCTCGCGGCCCGTTGGCTACGGGTCCCCGCTGGGGTCCGTCCCGTCCGGGCTGCTGCCGCCCAGCACCGCTCCACACTCTCGCTGCTGCCGCCGCAACCAAAAGTGGCGCGAAACTATAGACTCCTCCTGCCACGTGCCCGCCCCGGGCCAATCAGTGCCCGGCACGTGACCCGCCCAGCCCGCCAATCGCAGCTCGGGTAGAGCGTCGCGCGGAGGCCCCGCCCAAGCGTTGCCGTCACGTGACAGCGCAGCAGCCCGCGCCGGATCCAGGTTCGAACCGAATCAGCAGGACCCCACAAGCCCCGCCCCCTCTTAAAGGGGCCGCGACCCCGGGGCGGGCCGGGGGGGGTTCCTGTCTCAGGGGGCGACGCCCGGGGGGGCGGTCTCGGGCGAGGGGCGGGGTCCTTGGAGGGTTCCTGGGGGCGGACCTCAGGGGGAGAGGCGGGGCCGCGGGGGAAGGGGCGGGTTGTAGGGATGCGGTTCCGGGGATTGTGGGCGGGGTCTCGGGGCAGGGGCGGGGCTACGGGTTCGGGCGGGGTATCGGAAGCAGGGGCGGGGCTCTGGGGTTCGGGGCGGGGTCTCGGGACAGGGGCGGGGCTCTGGGGTTCGGGGCGGGGTTTCGGGGGCAGGGGCGGGGTATCGGGGGCAGGGGCGGGGCTACGGGTTCGGGGCGGGGTCTCGGGACAGGGGCGGGGTATCGGGGGTAGGGGCGGGGCTACGGGTTCGGGGCGGGGTCTCGGGACAGGGGCGGGGCTCTGGGGTTCGGGGCGAGGCTGAAGGGGGTGGGGCCGGGGTTTGGGGGCAGGGTCCAACTCACTCTCTTCCCCCCTCCCCCCGCAGGCCCGGAGATGTTGTCGCAGATTTTCATTCTCTCCTGCAAGGGAGACAGACTCGTTCACAAGGACTGTATCCTGCCCCCCAGAACCCCCCACCTGTCCCCTCCAGCCCCCTGGCTCCTCAGTGTGGGCCCCCTGCAGCCCCTGGCTGCCCCCCGATTGGCTCCTGACATTAGCCCCCCTGCGCCCCCCCCATCAGCTCCCCTCTAAGTTCCACCTAAACCATCCCCCCAGGCCAGGGGTCATATCCCCCCCCCACGGGTCCCCCCCCTCCCGCCCCCAGGAACCTCCTGCCCCGGGAACACCACTGCTGGGGGGCTGCCCAGACCCTGGGGCTGCAGCTGGGCGTTGCTGGGGGGAAGCTCACAGCCACCTGCCACCCTGATGGGGTCGTTTCTCCTTAACCCACCCCCCAGTCTGTGGCGAGGCCGGCGGAGGCAGCACCGATCTGGTGGACACTTTCTATAGGAAGATCACAGCCCTGCCCAAGGACCAGGCACCCGTCTTCATGGTACCGGGGCGGGGGGAACGGCACCACAATGGGGCGGGTTAAGGGTCTCTCTGGTAACGGGAGGGGGTGTCGCTATGGGGATGAAGCAAGCATCGCTGTGGTAACAGAAGTGGGGAGCATCTCAAGTATCGCTATGGAAACCGGGAAAGAGGGGGCATGTCCGTGTGGTAAGGGGGGGGCATTGCCCTGGTGGGAGAGGGGGCTGACTAACTCTGCTTGTGTCCGTCCCCCCCCGCGACGCAGGCGCATGAGGGGCTGCATTTCGTCCACGTGCGACACGCCGGCCTCTACTTCGTGGCCACGACGGGGCACGATGTCTCCCCATTCACCATCATCGAGTTCCTCAACCGGTGAGGCGGGGGGGGGGGGCAGGAGTGACCCTGGGTGGGGGAGGGGGCAGATGGGGGGATAAGCCTCAGCCCCGGGGGGGGGGCGCAGGCCAGGGGACCTGGGGCAGGGACTGGCAGCAGCAGCCGTCTGTGCCCTCACCCTCCCCCTGTCTCCCTCCCTTCCCACAGGCTGGTGACGCTGATCCGCGATTACTGTGGCTCCCTCAGCGAGAAAACCGTCAGCCTCAACTTCGCGCTCATCTACGAGCTGCTGGACGAGATGCTGGTGTGTGCGGGGGGGCGTCTGGGTCTGGCATGGCGGGGGGGGGTCGCTGCCGTGGGGAAGCTGCCCAGGTCAGACACCCCACCTGGAGCACCGCTGTGGGGAAGCTCGCAGTGCTGGTGTCCTGTGCCAGTGGTGGGGGAGTAACTGCCCCCCCCATTCTGTGCTCCCCCCCCCCCCCAGGACTACGGCTACGTGCAGACCACGGCGCCGGACGTGCTGCGCAACTTCATCCAGACGGAGCCTGTGCTCAGCAAGGCCTTCAGCCTGCTGGACCTGGGCAGCGTCGGCCTGGTGAGAACAGCCCCCGAATCCCCCCATGTCCCCTCCCCCTTTGGTGCCCCCCTGGGCCTGGTGAGAACAGCCCCCGAATCCCCCCATGTCCCTTCCCCCCTCAGTGCCCCCTGGGCCTGATGAGAACAGCCCCCCAAATCCCCCCCGCATCCCCCTGGTGAGAACAGCCCCCCAATCCCCCCCATCCCCCTGGGGAGTACAGCCCCTAAATCCCCCCCGTGTCCCCCCCTGGGCTTGGTGAGCCCAGCCCCCAAATCCCCCACCCAGTGACTGCCTGATTCCTGCCCCCCCCGCAGCCTGAGGGTCTCTCCTCCCATGGCCAAGCCCAGGGCAGTGGCTTCTCCAGAGAAGGTGTTACCCTGAGAGGGGTCAGGCCATGGGGCACCTGGTGCCCCTGACACTCCCCAGGGCTCCATCCCGGGGCCCTACTCTGACCCTGCCCCCTCTGGTTTCAGTTTGGAGCAGAGACGCAGCAAAGCAAAGTGGCTCCGAGCTCGGCCGCCAGCCGCCCCGTGCTGCCCCCCCACGGGGACCAGGTGAGACACCCCTCGAGCCCCCCAGCAGTGAGCCCTACCCTGCCTCCGGCACTACCCAGGCTGGTGTCACGGAGCCCCCGGGCGATGCTCTGGAACTGCTCCCCACAAAGCCAGTCAGGACTTTGGGGAGCCGATGTGACGGAGCAGGGAGCAGGGCAGATTTGACCTGGGAATGTTGCAGGGGGGTTGCAGTGGGGATGTGGGACTTCCCTTGAAGGAAGCTACCTGAGCTGTAACCTGAGCCAGGAACGGGGGTGGGGAGAATTAACACCTTCTGCCCGGGAGACTGAACAAAGGAGAGGAGCAGCGGGAGGAGTTTGGAGTTAGTTTTCGGTTGGGGCTGGGTGGTGCAACGCAGGGAACCCCAAGCTGGGGTCCAAGCTCCCTGAACCTCCCCGAGGGACCTAATTGAGGGGGTCTGGTCGTACCTACACGCTCTGCTTGAGACTGTGTTCCTGTCCTTAAATAAACCTTCTGCTTTACTGGCTGGCTGAGAGTCACAGTGAATCTCGGGAAGAGGGGTGCAGGGCCCTAACTCCCCCACAATCCGCAACAGCCTCCTCTCACATGGCTTCACCTCCTGGGTCTGACCTCGGAGCATTCAGCATCCCCTTTTCACACCGTGCACTTCCCACAGTGAGTCGCCCGGGCGGGGTCCTGGGGCAGCCAGAGGGTCCTGCACCCCCACTTCGCAGTCAGCCGTGACTCCCAGCCAGCCGGGGACACAGAAGGTTTATTAGTCGACAGGAACACAGCATAGGGCAGATTTCAGAGTAACAGCCGTGTTAGTCTGTATTCGCAAAAAGAAGAACAGGAGTAATTTGTGCCACAAGTACTCCTGTTCTTCTTTTTGAGCATAGGGCAGAGTTCGTTAGCACAAGTCCACCTTGTGGGGAGGGAGGCGAGGGCCAGGGCTGGTCCCGCCCCCCCCGGCGCCCCAAGCCAGCCAGACCGACTCCTTCCAGCTGCCTGGCCCCTGCCCGGCCCATTGCTCCTCCTACGGCCTTCTGGGGCTAAGAGTCACTTGGTCGCATCCCCCTCCAGGGTCTCAGGTTAGGAAGGGGGGTTATAGCATCCCTGCAGGCAGCTGGAGCAGCCCCCGCAAAAGTCACACCCCCTTATTCCCACCACCTAGACACTGGTGCAGCGCACAGGGAAACTGAGGCACACACAGCATTCGTGCGAAATAGTAAGACTCACACAGGCTCACATAGAACATAAGGGAAAATCCCCACTGCGTCACCCCAGTCCCTCCGTGGGGGGTGGGGGCGCACGGATCCACCTTCCCCACGGTGGGGGGGCTGGGCCCTGCCCGCAGCCGTCACTCGCTGCCCGGCATCTCTCCCCGCAGGGCGCCAGGAACGAGGTGTTTCTGGACGTGGTGGAGAGGCTGACGGTCGTCATCGCAGCCAACGTGAGTCGGGGGGGGGGGGGGGGGGGGAGGGAGGTGTCCGGCACAGGAGTCCTGGGCCCTCCCCTCACAGATCCACAGGGTCTTAGCAAGGCCCCAGGTTCCCTTGCCCCCTGGGGAAGCTGCTGGGGGCTGGTTCATTGTCAGGGACTCACCCCCATCCCCTCCTTCCCACCCAGGGCACCCCCATGAAGGCCGACATCCAGGGAGAAATCCGCCTCAAGAGTTACCTGCCCAGCTGCTCCGGTGCGTAACGTCTGCAGGCCCGGAGCCCCATGGGCCCGAGTCGGCTGAGACGGGCCCGCCGGGGGCGCTCTTTCCTGGCAGTCAGTGCTGGGGCTGAGGGAGCAGGATGGGGGGGCTCGGCCGAGGGCGCAGGGGGCACGGCTGGTGGCTCGGCCAGTGGAGCGGGGTGTGGCCGAGGGCGCAGGGGGCGCGGCTGGTGGCTCGGCCAGTGGAGCAGGCTGGGGCAGGGGCTTGGCTGGTGGCTCAACCGGGGGAGCAGGGCGGGGCCAAGGGCGCAGGGGGCATGGAGCTTGGCTGGGGGAGCGGGGTGGGGGGCTCGGCCGGGGGCGCAGGGCCGGAGCGGGGCAGGGCCAAGGGTGCAGGGGGCATGGGACTTGACCGGGGGAGCGGGGCAGGGGGCTCGGCCGGCATCGGGGCAGCTCTCCCGTGACGCTCTCCCCTCTCCCTGCAGAGCTGCGCATCGGGCTGACGGAGGAGTTCTGCGTGGGGAAGTCAGAGCTGCGAGGTGAGTGGCTGGGCGCTGGTCTCTGCTCTGCCTGGCGGGGGCGCCCTGGCTTTGATCCCGCCCCCCCCTGCAGGCTACGGCACCACCAGTCTCCGCTCTGCCTGGCGGGGGCGCCCTGGCTTTGATCCCCCCCTCTCCCCCCCCAGGCTACGGCACCGCCGTCCGCGCCGACCAATGCGCCTTCCACAGCTCCGTGAAGCTAGACGAGTTCGAGAGCAGCCGCATCCTGAAGGTCACCCCCAGCCAAGGGGAGGTGAGCCCCACGGCCTGCCCTGACCCCCCCTCTGCAGCCCCACGGCCTGCAGCTGGGCGCCCAGTGTGGGGACCGGGGGAGGTGAGCCCCACAGCCTGACCCCACTCTGCTCTCCCCAGCTGCCGGTGATGCAGTACCAGCTGTCAGACGACATCCCCTGCGCCCTGCCCTTCCACCTCTTCCCCACGCTGGAGAGGGACCCCACGGGCAGGTGAGTGAGCGGGGCATCCGGGAGCACAACGCCCCTCGGCCCAACGCCTCGGCCCTCACCCTTCCCATCTCCCCACAGGCTCCGCATCTACCTCAAGCTCCGCTGTGACCTGGCTCCCAAAAGGTAAGAGCCCGGGGAGCTGGGAGGCTCCCTAGGGTGCGGACGGCCCCTGCCAACCATGTCCCCCTCCCCAGCAGGCTCCCAGGCTGCTGCGTGCCCCCCCCCGGCCCCAGTTCACCGCTTTCTCTTCCCTCCAGCCAGGCCCTGAACGTGCGAGTCCAGCTGCCGGTGCCGAAGGGGGTCGTCAGGTGGGTGACCGGGGCTCCGGGCGGGTCTCCCCTCTAGTACCGGGGGCTGCATGCTGGGGGGACGGCGCTGGGGGCAGGCCTGCCCCCCCCTGACTCTCTCCTCTCCCCCAGCCTGTCCCAGGAGCTGAGCAGCCCTGAGCAGACCGCTGAGCTGCAGCCCAGCATCAAGGCCATTCGCTGGGTGATCCCGCGCGTCCAGGGGGGCTCCCAGCTCTCCGCCCTCTTCAAGGTAAAGCTGGCCTGGGACGCGGAGGGGGGAGACGGCCCTGGCCAGGGGGATGCACCCCTGTGTTAGGGAGAGGGAGCAGAGACCCTGCCCTCTGGAAGGAGGATGAGCTGTGGGGCAGAGGCGTTAATGAACGTCTCTAACGTCTATGCTGGGGTCTGACGGTGCCAACCCCACCCCACATAAGGGGGGCGCGTGTCGTGCTCTGCCCCGGACAATAACGCCCCCGCTCTCTCCCTGCAGCTGGAAATCCCAGGGCTGAGCAGCTCCTCACTGCTGGAAGTGGGGCCGGTGAACATGTCCTTCGAGCTGCCCATGCACACCTGCTCTGGCCTGCAGATCCGCTTCCTGCGCTTCACGGCCCCACAGGCCGGGCTGCCCCACCGCTGGGTGCGCTACGTGTCCCACAGCGACTCCTACGTCATCCGCCTCTGAGCCCAGCCCAGCCCCGTCGCTGGGTGCGCTACGTGTCCCACAGCGACTCCTATGTCATCCGCCTCTGAGCCCGGCCCAGCCCCACCGCTGGGTGCGCTACGTGTCCCACAGCGACCCCCTAGTCCTCCGCCTCTGAGCCCGGCCGCAACACTGGGTGCGCTACGTGTCCCACAGCGACCCCTAGTCCTCCGCCACTGAGCCCGGCCGCAACACTGGGTGCGCTACGTGTCCCACAGCAACCCCTAGTCCTCCGCCTCTGAGCCCAACCCCACCGTTGGGTGCGCTACCTGTCCCACAGCGACTCCTACGTCATCCGCCTCTGAGCCCAGCCCCACCGCTGGGTGCGCTACGTGTCCCACAGCGACCCCCTAGTCCTCCGCCTCTGAGCCCGGCCGCAACACTGGGTACACTACGTGTCCCACAGCGACTCCTACGTCATCCGCCTCTGAGCCCAGCCCCACCACTGGGTGTGCTACGTGTCCCACAGCGACTCCCACATCCTCCGCCTCTGAGCCCGGCCGCACCGCTGGGTGCGCTACGTCTCCCACAGCGACTCCTACGTCATCCGCCTCTGAGCCCACCCCACCACTGGGTGCGCTACATGTCCCACAGCGACTCCTACGTCATCCGCCTCTGAGCCCAGCCCCACCACTGGGTGTGCTACGTGTCCCACAGCGACTCCTACGTCATCCGCCTCTGAGCCCTGCCCCACCGCTGGGTGCGCTACGTGTCCCACAGCGACACCTACGTCATCCGCCTCTGAGCCCAGCCCCACCGCTGGGTGTGCTACGTGTCCCACAGCGACTCCTACGTCCTCCGCCTCTGAGCCCAGCCCAGCCCCACCGCTGGGTGCGCTACGTGTCCCACAGCGACTCCTACGTCATCCGCCTCTGAGCCCAGCCCAGCCCCGCCGCTGGGTGCGCTACGTGTCCCACAGCGACTCCTACGTCATCCGCCTCTGAGCCCGGCCCAGCCCCGCCGCTGGGTGTGCTACGTGTCCCACAGCGATACCCTAGTCCTCCGCCTCTGAGCCCGGCCCAGCCCCACCGCTGGGTGCGCTACGTGTCCCACAGCGACTCCTACGTCATCCACCTCTAAGCCCAGCCCAGCCCCGCCGCTGGGTGCGCTACGTGTCCCACAGCGACTCGTACGTCATCCGCCTCTAAGCCCAGCCCAGCCCCGCCGCTGGGTGCGCTACGTGTCCCACAGCGACTCCCACATCCTCCGCCTCTGAGCCCAGCCCCACCGCTGGGTGCGCTACGTGTCCCACAGCGACTCCCACATCCTCCGCCTCTGAGCCCAGCCCCACCGCTGGGTGCGCTACGTGTCCCACAGCGACTCCCACATCCTCCGCCTCTGAGCCCAGCCCCACCGCTGGGTGTGCTACGTCTCCCACAGCAACTCCTACGTCATCCGCCTCTGAGCCCAGCCCCACCGCTGGGTGCGCTACGTGTCCCACAGCGACTCCTACGTCCTCCACCTCTGAGCCCGGCCCCACCGCTGGGTGCGCTACGTCTCCCACAGCAACACCTACGTCATCCGCCTCTGAGCCCGGCCACACCACTGGGTGCGCTACGTGTCCCACAGCGACTCCTACGTCATCCGCCTCTGAGCCCAGCCCCACCGCTGGGTGTGCTACGTGTCCCATAGCGACTCCTACGTCATCCGCCTCTGAGCCCGGCCACACCACTGGGTGCGCTACGTGTCCCACAGCGACTCCTACGTCATCCGCCTCTGAGCCCGACCCCACCGCTGGGTGTGCTACGTGTCCCACAGCGACTCCTACGTCATCCGCCTCTGAGCCCAGCCCCACCGCTGGGTGCGCTACATGTCCCACAGCGACTCCCACATCCTCCACCTCTGAGCCCAGCCCAGCCCCACAACTGGGTGCGCTACGTGTCCCACAGCGACTCCCACGTCATCCGCCTCTGAGCCCTGCCCCACCGCTGGGTGCGCTACGTGTCCCACAGCGACTCCTACGTCATCCACCTCTGAGCCTGGCCCCAACGCTGGGTGCGCTACGTGTCCCACAGCGACTCCCACATCCTCCGCCTCTGAGCCCGGCCCCAACACTGGGTGCACGACGTGTCCCACAGCGACTCCTACGTCATCCGCCTCTGAGCCCAGCCCCACCACTGGGTGCGCTACGTCTCCCACAGCGACTACTACGTCATCCGCCTCTGAGCCCAGCCCCATCGCTGGGTGCGCTACGTGTCCCACAGCGTCTCCTACGTCATCCGCCTCTGAGCCCGGCCCAGCCCCGCCGCTGGGTGCGCTACGTGTCCCACAGCGACTCCTACGTCATCCGCCTCTAAGCCCAGCCCCACCCCTGGGTGCGCTACGTGTCCCACAGCGACTCCCACGTCATCCGCCTCTGAGCCCAGCCCAGCCCCGCCGCTGGGTGCGCTACGTGTCCCACAGCGACTCCCACATCCTCCGCCTCTGAGCCCTGCCCCATCGCTGGGTGCGCTACGTGTCCCACAGCGACCCCCTAGTCCTCCGCCTCTGAGCCCGGCCGCAACACTGGGTGCGCTACGTGTCCCACAGCGACCCCTAGTCCTCCGCCTCTGAGCCCAACCCCACCGTTGGGTGCACTACCTGTCCCACAGCGACTCCTACGTCATCCGCCTCCGAGCCCATCCCCACCGCTGGGTGGGCTACGTGTCCCACAGCGACCCCCTAGTCCTCCGCCTCTGAGCCCGGCCGCAACACTGGGTACACTACGTGTCCCACAGCGACTCCTACGTCATCCGCCTCTGAGCCCAGCCCCACCACCGGGTGTGCTACGTGTCCCACAGCGACTCCCACATCCTCCGCCTCTGAGCCCGGCCGCACCGCTGGGTGCGCTACGTCTCCCACAGCGACTCCTACGTCATCCGCCTCTGAGCCCAGCCCCACCACTGGGTGCGCTACGTGTCCCACAGCGACTCCCACATCCTCCGCCTCTGAGCCCGGCCGCACCGCTGGGTGCGCTACGTGTCCCACAGCGACTCCCACGTCATCCGCCTCTGAGCCCGGCCCAGCCCCACCGCTGGGTGCGCTACGTGTCCCACAGCGACTCCTACGTCCTCCACCTCTGAGCCCGGCCCCACCGCTGGGTGCGCTACGTGTCCCACAGCGACTCCTACGTCCTCCACCTCTGAGCCCGGCCCCACCGCTGGGTGCGCTACGTCTCCCACAGCGACACCTACGTCATCCACCTCTGAGCCCGGACCCACCGCTAGGTGCGCTAAGTGTCCCACAGCGACTCCCACATCCTCCGCCTCTGAGCCCGGCCGCACCGCTGGGTGCGCTACGTGTCCCACAGCGACTCCTACGTCATCCGCCTCTGAGCCCGGCCACACCACTGGGTGCGCTACGTGTCCCACAGCGACTCCTACGTCATCTGCCTCTGAGCCCAACCCCACCGCTGGGTGCGCTACATGTCCCACAGCGACTCCTACGTCATCTGCCTCTGAGCCCGACCCCACCGCTGGGTGCGCTACGTGTCCCACAGCGACTCCTACGTCATCCGCCTCTGAGCCCAGCCCCACCGCTGGGTGTGCTACGTGTCCCACAGCGACTCCCACATCCTCCGCCTCTGAGCCCTGCCCCACCACTGGGTGCGCTACATGTCCCACAGTGACTCCTACGTCATCCGCCTCTGAGCCCAGCCCCACCGCTGGGTGCGCTACGTGTCCCACAGCGACTCCCACATCCTCCGCCTCTGAGCCCAGCCCCACCGCTGGGTGCGCTAAGTGTCCTACAGCGACTCCCACGTCCTCCGCCTCTGAGCCCGGCCCCACCACTGGGTGCGCTACGTGTCCCACAGCGACTCCTACGTCATCCGCCTCTGAGCCCGGCCACACCACTGGGTGCGCTACGTGTCCCACAGCGACTCCTACGTCATCCGCCTCTGAGCCCGACCCCACCGCTGGGTGTGCTACGTGTCCCACAGCGACTCCTACGTCATCCGCCTCTGAGCCCAGCCCCACCGCTGGGTGTGCTACGTGACCCACAGCGACTCCTACGTCATCCGCCTCTGAGCCCGGCCACACCACTGGGTGCGCTACGTGTCCCACAGCGACTCCTACGTCATCCGCCTCTGAGCCCGACCCCACCGCTGGGTGTGCTACGTGTCCCACAGCGACTCCTACGTCATCCGCCTCTGAGCCCAGCCCCACCGCTGGGTGCGCTACGTGTCCCACAGCGACTCCCACATCCTCCGCCTCTGAGCCCTGCCCCACCGCTGGGTGCGCTACGTGTCCCACAGCGACTCCTACGTCATCCGCCTCTGAGCCCGACCCCACCACTGGGTGCGCTACGTGTCCCACAGCGACTCCCACGTCATCCGCCTCTGAGCCCTGCCCCACCGCTGGGTGCGCTACATGTCCCACAGCGACTCCTACGTCATCCACCTCTGAGCCTGGCCGCACCACTGGGTGCACTACGTGTCCCACAGCGACTCCCACATCCTCCACCTCTGAGCCCGGCCCCACCGCTGGGTGCGCTACGTGTCCCACAGCGACTCCCACATCCTCTGCCTCTGAGCCCGGCCCCAACGCTGGGTGCGCTACGTGTCCCACAGCGACTCCCACATCCTCCGCCTCTGAGCCCGGCCCCAACGCTGGGTGCACGACGTGTCCCACAGCGACTCCTACGTCATCCGCCTCTGAGCCCAGCCCCACCACTGGGTGCGCTACGTCTCCCACAGCGACTCCTACGTCATCCGCCTCTGAGCCCAGCCCCATCGCTGGGTGCGCTACGTGTCCCACAGCGACTCCTATGTCATCCGCCTCTGAGCCCAGCCCCACCGCTGGGTGCGCTACATGTCCCACAGCGACTCCTACATCATCCGCCTCTGAGCCCGGCCCAGCCCCGCCGCTGGGTGCGCTACGTGTCCCACAGCGACTCCCACGTCATCCGCCTCTGAGCCCGGCCCAGCCCCGCCGCTGGGAGCGCTACGTGTCCCACAGCGACTCCCACATCCTCCGCCTCTGAGCCCTGCCCCATCGCTGGGTGTGCTACGTGTCCCACAGTGACTCCCACGTCATCCGCCTCCGAGCCCAGCCCCATCGCTGGGTGTGCTACGTGTCCCACAGTGACTCCCACGTCATCTGCCTCTGAGCCCAGCCCCACCGCTGGGTGTGCTACGTGTCCCACAGCGACTCCTACGTCATCCGCCTCTGAGCCCGGCCCCATCGCTGGGTGCGCTACGTGTCCCACAGCGACTCCCACGTCATCCGCCTCTGAGCCCGGCCCTGCCCCACCGCTGGGTGCGCTACGTGTCCCACAGCGACTCCTACGTCACCCGCCTCTGAGCCCGGCCCAGCCGCACCACTGGGTGCACGACGTGTCCCACAGCGACTCCCACATCCTCCGCCTCTGAGCCCGGCCCCACCGCTGGGTGTGCTACGTCTCCCACAGCGACTCCTACGTCATCCGCCTCTGAGCCCAGCCCCACCACTGGGTGCGCTACGTGTCCCACAGCGACTCCCACGTCATCCGCCTCTGAGCCCTGCCCCACCGCTGGGTGCGCTACGTGTCCCACAGCGACTCCTACGTCATCCGCCTCTGAGCCCAGCCCCACCACTGGGTGCGCTACGTGTCCCACAGCAACTCCTACGTCATCCGCCTCTGAGCCCGACCCCACCACTGGGTGCGTTACGTGTCCCACAGCGACTCCCACGTCATCCGCCTCTGAGCCCGGCCCAGCCCCACCGCTGGGTGCGCTACGTGTCCCACAGCGACTCCTACGTCATCCGCCTCTGAGCCCGGCCGCACCACTGGGTGCACGACGTGTCCCACAGCGACTCCCACATCCTCCGCCTCTGAGCCCGGCCCCACCGCTGGGTGTGCTACGTCTCCCACAGCGACACCCACGTCATCCGCCTCCGAGCCCAGCCCCAACGCTGGGTGTGCTACGTGTCCCACAGTGACTCCCACGTCATCTGCCTCTGAGCCCAGCCCCACCGCTGGGTGTGCTACGTGTCCCACAGCGACTCCCACGTCATCCGCCTCTGAGCCCGGCCCAGCCCCACCGCTGGGTGCGCTACGTGTCCCACAGCGACTCCTATGTCATCCGCCTCTGAGCCCGGCCGCACCACTGGGTGCACGACGTGTCCCACAGCGACTCCCACATCCTCCACCTCTGAGCCCGGCCCCAACGCTGGGTGCGCTACGTGTCCCACAGCGACTCCTACGTCATCCGCCTCGGAGCCCAGCCCCACCGCTGAGTGTGCTACGTGTCCCACAGCGACTCCCACATCCTCCGCCTCTGAGCCCGGCCCCAACACTGGGTGCACGACGTGTCCCACAGCGACTCCTACGTCATCCGCCTCTGAGCCCAGCCCCACCGCTGGGTGCGCTACGTCTCCCACAGCGACTCCTACGTCATCCGTCTCTGAGCCCGGCCCAGCCCCGCCGCTGGGTGCGCTACGTGTCCCACAGCGACTCCCACATCCTCCGACTCTGAGCCCAGCCCAGCCCCGCCGCTGGGTGCGCTACGTGTCCCGCAGCGACTCCTACGTCATCCGCCTCTGAGCCCAGCCCCACCCCTGGGTGCGCTACGTGTCCCACAGCAACTCCCACGTCATCCGCCTCTGAGCCCGGCCCAGCCCCACCGCTGGGTGCGCTACATGTCCCACAGCGACACCCACGTCATCCGCCTCCGAGCCCAGCCCCATCGCTGGGTGTGCTACGTGTCCCACAGCGACTCCCACGTCATCTGCCTCTGAGCCCAGCCCCACCGCTGGGTGCGCTACGTGTCCCACAGCGACTCCCACGTCATCCGCCTCTGAGCCCAGCCCCACCGCTGGGTGCGCTACATGTCCCACAGCGACTCCTACATCATCCGCCTCTGAGCCCAGCCCCACCGCTGGGTGTGCTTGGTCACCCTCAGCAATGGCTGTCTCGTCCACCTCCCCGCCCTGCATCCCCTGCCCCACAGCATTGTGCAGCGACTCCTAGGGTGTCCCCTCTCCCAGGCTAGTCACCTCCCCGCACACGGGGCTCTGGCAATAAACAACTTTATTTATGAGTAGAACCAATCCCCTAACCTCTGTAACAGCAGCCCGGCCAGGGCACCGACAGAGCCTGGCCTAGACCCGTCGACCCAGACTCCCGAGGGTGCTCACCCACACTGGGAACCCGGTCCTGTAGCCAGACACAATAAAAGTGCAACAGAAAAACAGCCTGGTGTGTAATTCCCTGGGAAAGGCCACGCCCAGCGAGGGCCCCATTCCCAGACAGGGGTGATCTCCCGCCTGCTCCAGCCACGTCAGGGATCCTGCGGGGGAGAGATTCCCAGTGAGACTTGGCTCCCCCGAGTGCAGCACAGCAGGTGCCCCCCCCCCCATGCTCTCACACTCCCCTGCGCTCACCTCGATGCCAAGGATGGTGGAGTCGAAGAGGTCCCGGAACTGCTCACCTTGGGAGCTGTGCGAGCGGATCAGCGGCTGGAGAGGCAAACACCAGTGCCTTAGTGCCCCTCCTGCCACCAGCCCAGGCCCCTCCTGCCACCAGCAAGCCAGCCAGCGTCCTGGCTGCAAGGTGGAGAGCGCCCCAGGGGAAGCGGCTGTGGGGGGGCCAGGCCCTGGACACCCCGCTGGACGCAGCTCCTGTTAGGGTCATCCCCAGCCAGGCTGCGTGTAAGGGACCTGCCGCGGTCAGGCCGGGGCTCACAGGCCCTCGACACATCACCAATAGCCCTTCCCGCCGCAGCAGGGCCAGGGTTCCCCTCACCATGTCCAGGCCCTGGGCATCCTCCTCGTCGCTGCTCTCCGCCTGGATCACCATCTCCTCCTCCTCCATCAGGCTGAGCCTAGGGGACACAGGGCAGGGTTAAGGGGGCTCCGGCCCAGAGAGGGAGAGCCGCCCCCCAGGACAGCGACAACTACTCACCGGTCCATCCTGCTGCCCAGCCCAAGTCTCGAGGTGCGCCAGGGGACCAGGAGCTGCTGCTGCCGGCCAGGTGATTCTCGGGAGCGCTGGGAGCTGAACCAGGGCTGGCTGCAAAGGACAGGAGGGCAGCAGGGTCAGAGCAGGTTAAACCGCCCCCCATCCCCGCTGGCTCTGCCTTGCCCCCCATGGGTCTCACCTCTGCACGAAGTCCGACTCGGACCCCTCCTCTTCCTGCAGCTGCGCCGGGCTGCCCAGCTGGTGTCCCCTTTTCAGCGCTGTTGACGTGAGCATCGGTGTCTCCAGGCGGCTGCTCAGCGGGAGGCTGGAATCCCCTCGCTCAGAGGAGTCTGCAACAGGAGAGAGAGAGAGACAGATGTCAGGTGATCCAGTCCTGGCCCCAGAGTCACCCCACTGTCCCCTGCCCCCTACCTGCACCCTGGGTTCCCCCACGGCCCCCTGCTATCCCTGGGCTCTCCCCCCCATGTAGATAAATCTCTGATAATTTTCA
Source organism: Malaclemys terrapin pileata (assembly GCF_027887155.1). NCBI lineage: Eukaryota > Metazoa > Chordata > Testudines > Emydidae > Malaclemys > Malaclemys terrapin. The sequence goes on along the minus strand of NC_071519.1, from coordinate 324,482 downwards.
TATGACTTTACATTGTGCCTCTTCATATAACCCTGTGGTGGGTCTACCCATGTGTGACCTCTGTTTTCATGGGACTTTGTATTAAAGCCTCATTTAGAAACTTTGCATTGCCCTTGGTAGAATATTATAGCCCCTAAGGATAGAATAAGATAGAAGAAAAATTTCTTTTTGCTAGCAGTAGAACAAGAGCTCTCCCCCCCCCACTCTTAATCAATTGCCCTGTTGAATGAATGAGGTGTGGATGAACAAGGCATGGAAGGCAGCACCTCCAGACAGCCTCAACTGTTGGAGAGGGGCTGGGAGCCAGACCCAAGAACAATAAAATGTGTCAAGTGGGCTCATTAAAGACAAGCAGACATGGGGGTTAGAAGCAAGCACCTTCTTTTGGAAACACCCTCTTTGCAGTATTGGGACAACATTCAAAAGAAAGCAGCACAAAGGACCAATGGACACAGACACAGAGTTTGAATCTGGTATAGATTTGCATAAGAGGAAAGCTGCTATAAAAGTGAGGTGTCTTGCAGAGGACCCCGGGTCTCGTCTTGTCAACATGGGAGCATCGATCCGGATCGGCAGACGCCCGGCTCCACCCCCTCCCCCATCTAACTCACCTGGCCAGTGAAGTTAAGGGGAGCAACTAATTGGTAACAACAAGACGGAGTGTGTTTGTGTGTGAGTGTAAGTGTAATATATTATATGCATATAATACAGTGTTAAGGAATACATGTATTACTAATAAATGTGGCGTTCTGCCTTATTCCCCCTGAAAAGATCCTGTGCAGTACTTTAAGTACAACACCCAGCTCCGCTGGCACCCCCCCAATCCTGACCCACAGCCCCTGCTATCCCAGCCCTGGGCTCTCCATCCCCCCTGCCAGGTCTGCCAGTGCACCTCAGTCCTGACCTGAGCCCCCCAGGTGCCAGCTCGTGCCAATGTGCCCGGGTCTCAGTCGAACACTGACTTCCGGCTCACCTGTGTGCTAGTACTGGTAAAACAGGTACACCTCTACCCCAATATAACACGAATTCGGATATAATGCGGTAAAGCAGTGCTCCGGGGGGGGACGGGGCTGCGCACTCCAGTGGATCAAAGCAAGTTCGATATAACACGGTTTCACCTATAACGTGGTAAGATTTTTTGGCTCCCGAGGACAGCGTTCTATCGGGGTAGAGGTGTATTAGAATGGTAAGAATAGGTTTAGACTTTATGATTGGGAGCTGCTGCCTGGATTAATCTCATATGTACCATCGGTGTCCCACACTGCATGGTTGTATTTGGGCCTGTGACTGTGTAAACCGCCAGACAGAAGACAGACATTAATTAGTGCTAGGGGCTGGGATGGTGCACCTGGAACTTCCCTGGGAACTGTCAACAAGAGGACAGGAGACTTCTACCATTCTGCCCTCTTCCCCATGAAGGAGAGTCATGCGAGCGGACTCCTCCCAGCAGGTGAGCTTGCAGCTCAGAACATGGCCGGAGGGGAATAAAGCTCCTGACAAGAAGGAACTGATTACACTGCTTGCACGCTGGGGGCAAAGTGTTCGTTTGTAGGCAGGACTGGCTTACCCCACAGGACATACAGAGCTTGCAGACTATAGCAGCTTTCATTACCTTTTTAAACTTATGACTGTAACTCATCTGTGTGGCTCTCTGTCGACTTGATTGAACCTTGTAAATAACTCCCTGGTTTCCTTTCCCAGTTTCTCACAGTTTATCCTGGCTACAAGCCCTCAGGTGGAGCTGACCTGGGGGAAGGGACTGGCCCTCCGGAAGTGGCAGTAACCTGAACGGTGCTGTGATGCTGCGTGTGAGGGACCAGCTCGCACACAGGTAAGCCCACCTGTCCCTGAGGGGCCTGTCTGTGACCTGAGACTGGCGCTCACACTTTGGACTAGTCACTGCCGGCAGCGTTACACCTACTATTTCCTAGCAGGGGCAGCAGCATGTGGCATTTGCCCCTCACCATCCAGATGCCTCCTCTTGGCTGCAGAGCTAGGTCTCCTCCGGGGTCGGGGGGCTGCAATCCGGCTGGCATTGGAGCCCATGTCATCCAGGGATCTCAGCGAGCGGCGATACATCAGGAGTGAATTCCAGCGCTTCCCTCTCTGCTGTGGGGAGAGCCTGGCCTGGCAGGTCTGCTCCAGGTAGGACAGGCTGTGGGAGGGAAGGCATAAGAACGGCCAGACTGAGTCAGACCAAAAGTCCATCTAGCCCAGTATCCTGTCTGCCGACAGTGGCCAATGCCAGGTGCCCCAGAGGGAATGAACAGAACAGGGAATCAAGTGACCCATCCCCTGTCGCCCATTCCCAGCTTCTGGCAAACAGAGGCCAGGGACACCATTCCTGACCATCCTGCTAATAGCCATTGATGGACCTATCCTCCATGAACTACTTTAGTTCTTCTTTGAACCATTATAGTCTTGGCCTTCACAACATCCTCTGGCGAGGAGTTCCACAGACTGACTGTGCACTGTGTGAAGAAATACTTCCTTTTGTTTGTTTTAAACCCGCTGCCTATTAATTTCATTTGGTGGCCCCTAGTTCTTGTGTTATGAGAAGGAATAAATAACATTTCCTTATTTACTTTCTCCACACCCGTCATGATTTTATAGACCTCTAGCCTATCCCCCTTTAGTTGTCTCTTTTCCAAGTTGAAAAGTCCCACTCCTCATATGGAAGCCGTTCCAGACCCCTAATCATTTTTGTTGCCCTCTTCTGAACCTTTTCCAATTCTAATATATCTTTTTTGTGATGGGGCAACCACATCTGCACGCAGTATTCAAGATGTGGGGGTACCATGGATTTATAGAGAGGCAACATATTTTCTGTCTTATTATCTATCCCTTTCTTAATGATTCCCAACATTCTGTTCACTTATTTGACTGCCGCTGCCCATTGACTGAATGTTTTCAGAGAACTCTCCACAAGGACTCCAAGATCTCTTTCTTGAGTGGTAACAGCTAATTTAGACTCTTTCATTTTATATGTATAGCTGGGATTATATTTTCCCATGTGCGTTGCTTTACATTTATCAACTTTGAATTTCATCTGCCATTTTGTTGCCCAGTCACCCAGTTTTGAGAGATCCTTTTGTAGCTCTTCGCAGTCTGCCTGGGACTTAACTATCTTGAATAGTTTTGTATCATCTGCCAATTTTGCCACCTCACTGTTTACCCCTTTTCCAGATCATTTATGAATATGTGGAATAGGACTGGGCCCAGTATACACCCCTGGGGGAGACCACTACTTACCTCTCTCCCTTCTGAAAACTGACCATTTATTCCTACCCTTTGCTTCCTGTCTTTTAACCAGTTACCAGTCCATGAAAGGACTTTCCCTCTTATCCCATGACAGTCTTTGATGAGGGACCCTGTCAAAGGCTTTCTGAAAATTGAAATACACTATATTCACTGGTTTCAAAGTAGCAGCCGTGTTAGTCTGTATCCGCAAAAAGAACAGCAGTACTTGTGGCACCTTAGAGACTAACAAATTTATTAGAGCATAAGCTTTCGTGGACTACAGCCCACTTCTAGATATGCATCCGAAGAAGTGGGCTGTAGTCCACGAAAGCTTATGCTCTAATAAATTTGTTAGTCTCTAAGGTGCCACAAGTACTCCTGTTCTTTTTACTATATTCACTGGATTCCCCTTGTCCACGTGCTTGTTGACCCCCTCAAAGGCAGGTTAACCCTTACAGCATGGGGGCCACTAATCACACACATACCCCCAAGCACTCCTGAAAGCCACTGTCTCCCACCCCCACCGGACCACCACCCTGGGCACTCACAGCAGCTTCTTGTCTGGGCGCAGCAGGCGGGGGGAGAATTCGCTCAGCACCTCCAGGAAGGGCAGGTTGAGGGGCCCCAGCTCTGAACCAGAGGGTTCTTGCTCCTGGAAGGCAAATTTGATCCCAGCCCTGGGCAGGAGAAAGAGAGAGAGATGGGAAGCAGGGGGGGGGGGGAGGGGGGGGGCTCCAAACCCTGCAAGTCCAAGTGCCAGCCATCCCACCCCCATGTTCAGTGCTGACCCCGGCGTGCCCCTCCCCAATTCCTAGAGGCTCCTGGACTCCCAGCATGCCCCCACAGCTCTGCTCCCCACCCAGCCCCCCGGCTCACTTGTGCAGGGCCACCAGCGCCTGGCGGTTGTGCAGCTGGTGCAGGCCGAAGAACACGGAGAAGCGCCGTGCCAGATCCCGGATCTCCAGGAAGGCCTTGCCGTAAACTGCCTCCGGGCCCTGCTGCAGCAGCAGCTCTGTCAGCAGCTGCACAGGGGGCAGAGAGTCAGACATGGGGCCGCATGGCGGCTCGAGCCCCATCCTCCAGCCACCTCCCTACACAGATTCACAGGGACGGGCCAATCCAGGGGCCTCATAGACTCATAGACTTTAAGGTCAGAAGGGACCATTATGATCATCTGGTCTGACCCCCTGCATGCTGCAGGCCACAAAACCGTCCCTACCCTTCCCTTGACTCTGCTGATGAAGTCCCCAAATCCTGTGTTTTAGTGACTTCAATTGGCAGAGACCCTCCTGCTAGTGATCCCTGCCCCATGCTGCGGAGGAAGGCGAAAAACCTCCAGAGGCTCAGCCAATCTACCCTGGAGGAAAATTCCTTCCCGACCCCAAATATGGCGATCAGCAAGACCCCGAGCATGTAGGCAAGATTCTCCAGCCTGACCCTTGTTAGCCATTATACTATTTACCTTCCATTGCTCGGTATTCCTCAGCTAATATGTTCTACCATTAAACCATTCCCTCCATAAACTTATCTAACTTAATCTTAAAACCAGACAGGTCCCTCGCCCCCACCGTTTCCCTCGGAAGGCCGTTCCAATATTTCACGCCTCCCCAGCCCCACCACCCCATCCACACGGATATGGATCAGTGACAGGGACTCCCCTCTCCCCCAGGCAGCACTGGGCACGGGCCCCTCCCCGGTACCTGCTGCAGGCTGAGGAGAAGGGTGCGGGCCCACTCATCCCGGTCAATCTGCCGCGCCCGGCTCAGCGTCTCCTTGATGATGTCCCCGTAATCCTTGTAGAACTGGAAGGGAGAGCAGGGTAGTGGGGCCCCCCAACCGCCCAGCCCCGCCGGTGGTGAGTAGGGCCGCAGGCTTGTCACGGCTGCTGTGACTTTCCTTTGGGGCCAGGATTTTAATAAAAACTCACCTGCAGCAGTGGCGGCGCCTGACCGCAGGGCTGGGCCCAGTTTCCCACTCTGGGCGTTGCAACCTGGCACAAGGGGTCAGTCACAGGCCAGGCCAAACCTGAGCAGTGCTGCGGCCCCATGTGCCGGGTGGGTCACAACGCCTGCAGCAGGGAGCCGGGCGCAGCCCCAGAGATTCGAGAGTCCATTGCCCTGATCCACACCCCGAGCTCTAGGTGTTCAGACACTGGAGGCAGTGCCCACCCCTTGGTATGGTAGGTGCGCCCCTGCGCCGTGGGGCCCCTCCCGTATCTCCCCCACCTTGGCGTAGTGCTTGAAGACGTCGGAGGCGGCGCTCAGCTCCAGCACGTTGTAGATGATGAGTTTGCAGAAACCGGCCAGCAGGTTGCGCCGTTGGTGTAGCCTCTCGATCTTCCCCTCGCTGTCCTCCTCATCTGCAGAGGATGGGGTGGGGAGTGAGGCTTTTGGCCCACAGATCCCTCTCCCCATTTCTCTGTGCCCCCCCTCTACTCAGCCCCCTTCCCCCAGCCTGCCTGTCCACTCTCCCGCCCTTGCCCCTCCCCCAGCCCCATGGGGCGAGTACGCACCACTGTCCACGAGCTCGGCATGGTTGAAGACATGATCCATGAGGAATCCGGCCAGCTGGGACTGCAGGGCGACCTCGGGCCGGTACACCAGCAGCTCCAGCACCTCCCGCTCACCTTGAGCCAGCTGCGGGCTGAACACCAGCAGCAGGTCACTCAGCAGCACAAAGGCCTGGACAGACAGAGGCAGTATGAGCACCCCACAAACAGCACTGCTGGGGGGCTCCCAGACCCCCTTCCCCAGCACGCCTGAGCTGCGGCCTGTCCAGCCCTCGGCTCCCAGCCCTTGTCCACCTCTCACCTGCTCTTGGACCCTGGAGTCCACATCGCTCAGGCAGCTCTGGCAGAGGGAGCAGAAGGAGGCGACTTTGCGCTTCAGGGCCAGCAGCTCTTTCTGGGGTAGGAGCAGAGGCGGCTGTGAGGGGCAGGGGCAGGAACCCCCAGCCCCCAGGACTCAGAGGCAGGGCCAGGGCTGACCCCCACCCTGCCCTTCTTGGCAGGGACCTCCCCATCGGCCTCACCTGCACAGGGACGGTGCCAGAGACACGAGCCAGCTCCCAGAGGATGCCGAAGTGGAGACAGGTCATGGTGGGGATGACCACCTGCAATGGAAGCCCAGAGTAAGAATGTGGGGCTGCAGTCCCCCCAGTTCCAAGCTGCCCCATTGCATCCTCTCCCCACAGTCCCCCACGCTGCCTGGCAGGGCAAGGCCCCACCTGGGTTCCCTGCTGTGGGGAGGCGGCCAGGCTCCTGGCTCCCCGAGAGACCCCCCAGTACCTGCTTGGGGACCTCGCCTGTGTCCACAGCTTGCTGGAGAAGGCGGCTGCAGGGCTCATAGAGCTGCCATGGGGTCAGGTCGTGAGCACTGCAGAGAGAGAGAGAGAGAGAGAGAGCGCGCGCCTCGCTCACGGGGGTGTCCTAGCCCCCCACTCCCCTCCCACCACCACCGCAGGGCAAGGATGAAGGGACCCATGTGAACAGACAGCAGGGAGATGAGATGGGCAGGGCAGGGCAGTGCTGTGTGACCGGGCTCCGCTACCCAGACGGAGCTGGGGGCGGGGGGGAGGTGGACACAGTCTGGCACTCACTTGTGGAGGATGGAAATGCGCTTCAGTGTGGCAGCCATGCTGTAAACCTCGTCTTCGTCCAGGTACGAGGCCTGAGGGGGAACCGAGACAGCTCAGCAGGGCAGGCCCCTAGGTATCAGTCCTACAGCACCCATTGGAGCCAGCACAGCGCCCGCAGCAGTCCCTGAGCGCCTGGTGTCCCCCGCTCCCAGTTACACACTATGTATCCCCCCCCACACACACACACACACACACAGTAACACACCCCACTCCCTGAGCACCTGGTACCCCCCCACCCCCAATAATACGCCCTACTCCCTGAGCACCTGGTACCCCCCCACCCCCAATAATACGCCCCACTCCCTGAGCACCTGGCATCCCCTGCTCCCAGTTACACAATATGTACACCCCACTCCCTGAGCGCCTGGTACCCCTAACCCCCAGAGCCTGCAGTAACATGCCCCATACACCCCACTCCCTGAATGCCTGGCTGTGACAAAGTGGGAACATTTTGTAATATTTTTGTAGTCCTGTTTGACCATATGCGGTAGTGTTACCCTGTGGGTGGAAAAGGAGTGTTTGTTCTCAGGACAGTCAAAGAGACAGAAGGATGGGTGTTCCTATCTGCCTGGGCCTTAGTCTCCATATCAATGGAGCATCTGAGAACACAATGGCAGATCCAATCACCAGGACCTAGCAAGCCAGGACCCAGTGGGAGATGGATTTCCCCACCTCTCAACAAGGAGGCTAAAGAATGGTTAATCACCTTCTCGTAATTCCACTCTGTATGCATCCGAAGAAATGGGCTGTAGTCCACGAAAGCTTATGCTCTAATAAATTTGTTAGTCTCTAAGGTGCCACAAGTACTCCTGTTCTTTTTGCGGATACAGACTAACACGGCTGCTACTCTGAAACTTCTCGTAATTGTTGTTCTTCGAGATGTGTTGCTCATGTCCATTCCAATTAGATGCATGCGCACTGCGTGCACAGTCATCAGAAAGTTTCCCCTAGCAGCACCAGTCAGGTCGGCTGTGGAGCCCCGGGGGTTCTCACAGCAGAGCAGGGTAAGGCTGGCTCTCTGAGTGAAGGATTGGAGTGACCTAGCACAGGGGTTTCAACACGGCGCCCGCCAGGGCGTCTAAGTGCGCCCGCATACTGGCCGGCGGACGAGCATCCGCCGAAATGCCGCTGAATTTCTGCGGCAACACCTCTGGATGACGCCGCTTGTTGGTGCCATTTTGGCAGATGCTTGTCCGCCACCACGGTCCTCCATGGCTCGTCGTCTGGCACCCGCCAGACGAAAAAGGTTGGGGACCACTGACCTAGTAGATCACCAGTCCAGATAACACCAGAGGGGAATGTCACACCGTCTCTGCGGACCTTGAGCAGGAACTCGTGCACGAGAGGGCTTGGGGGAAAGGCGCAGAGGAGACGGCCTCCCCAGGGTAGCGGGAATGTGTCTGCGATTGAACCCGGGCTGATTTTCTGGAAGGAGCAAAATGCTGGGCACTTCCTGTTACTCCGAGTGCAAAGGAGGTCGACCTGGGGAAACCCCCACCTCTGGAAAATGGAGTGAATGACGTCTGGCCGCATGGACCACTCGTGGTTGTGGAAGGATCTGCTGAGGCCATCCACCAGTACGTTCTGGGCTCCTGGCAGATAGGATGCTTCCAGGTGAATGGAGTGGGCTATACAGAATTCCCAGAGCCTGAGGGCCTCCTGGCAGAGGGGCGAGGACCGGTTCCACCCTGCTTGTTGACGTAAAACATTGCAGTGGTGTTGTCCATCATGATTGCCATGTACTGGCCTTGCAGTTGAGACTGAAAATCCTGGCATGCAAGTCGCACAGCTCTGAGTTCCTTGATATTGATATGGAGAGAGAGCGCATCCTGTGCCCAGAGGCCCTGTGTTTGGAGATCTCCCAGATGTGCGCCCCAGCCTAGAGCTGATGTGTCCATAACTAGAGACAAGGAGAGTAGAGGGCTGCTGAAGGGGGTTCCCTTGAAGACTATCTGAGCACTGCTGTGGCACCGTGACCACTAAGTCCAGGCTGTCACGCCCCGGGAGGTATGTCGAGGCGAGCCATGTCTGTAGAGGTCTGAGCCTCAGCCTGGTTTGCCGGACCACGTACATGCAGGTGGCCTTCTGACTGAGGAGGCTGAGGCAATTCCTCGCTGTCGTGGTCGGGTACTCTCTCATACATCGAATGATGCATGACATGGCTTGGAATCGGGACTCCAGCAGACGTGCTTTTGCGTGGACCAAGTCCAACCACTGCCCCAAATAAATTCTATTCTCTGGGTCGGTGACAAGGTTGACTTGTTCATGTTGAGGAGGAGACCGAGTCTCTCGAACGTGGATGTGACCAGACTGGCCTGCAACTCCACCTGCTCTCTGGTGTGCCCCCTGAGTAGCCAGTCGTCAAGGTAGGGGTATACCTACACCTGCCTCCTTCGGAGGAAGGCTGCTACCACTGACATGCACTTTGTTACCTCGATTTCACTAGAAACCAACCCAGGGTTACACTTATATTGGTTTTATTAAATGCCACTATTGGATGAAACAGAAAAGGGATGGAGCTCATTCATGCACACACACATTCAATGCATTCATACCCTCATGCACCCCCACACTCACACAGGCGGAGAGTTACTGGAGACTGCAGAGGAAGCCAAAGCATAATAGATCTGGTGTGTCCGCCTGCGGTCACCGAGCAGCAAGCAGGCCAAGAAGAAGAGAGAGCTGTGAGCGTGCTTTCTTCCTTTTATTGGAACTAGGCGGCTCATGTCACGTACACTGAGTTTTCCTTCTGTGTCCGTCACAGCATTCCCAGACCTCGTTCTTTTCACGCATACCAGGTTCTTCTTTTCTTTACAGCACCCCTTGATTGCCTTCTCAGGGCACATTACATCAGACATCTGTCTCCGGGCTCTTTTCTCCTTGCAATTCCGCTCCACCCAGTCCCACATACACTTAACTGTTCACACTCCCTTATCGCCTACACACACTCCCTTTTCAGAGTAGCAGCCGTGTTAGTCTGTATCTGCAAAAAGAACAGGAGTACTTGTGGCACCTTAGAGACTAACAAATTTATTAGAGCATAAGCCACAAGTACTCCAGTTCTTTTTACACACTCCCTTGTTCACACTCTCCCTGATCACGTGACAGAATATTGCAAAACTTGGAGATTATACAAGTGGTAACTGACAAGGTTACAAAGCTTGCAAAAGTTACAAAGTTTAAAGTTTGCAAAAGGTTACAGAACTTAAATGATCATACTAGCAATGACTGAAAAGTTACAAATCTTGCAATCACATTCTACTGGATTGAGCGGAGGCTTTACACAACGCACTTGGTGAACACTCATTGGGCTGTCAACAGGCCGAAGGGAAGGACCGTGAACTGATAATAAAATTAATGGAGATAGCCTATCTCCTAGAACTGGAAGGGACCTTGCAAGGTCATTGAGTCCAGCCCCCTGCCTTCACTAGCAGGACCAAGTACTGATTTTGCCCCAGATCCCTAAGTGGCCCCCTCAAGGACTGAACTCACAACCCTGGGTTTAGCAGGCCAATGCTCAAACCACTGAGCTCTCTATCTCCCCCCCCCCCCCCCAATGATAATGTTTTTGGTAGGGTTACCATACGTCCGGATTTTGGGTTCCAAATCCCCGTCCGGGGGGAAATCCCAAGAAGCCGGACATGTCCGGGAAAATCGGGACCGGCGGGGCTGGGCCGGGGGCTGGCGGGGCTGGGCCGGGAGCTGGGCCAGGGGCCGGCGGTGCCGAGCGCCGGGGGCGCCGAGGGCCGGCGGCACCTGGGGCCGGCGGGGCCGGGGACGCCGAGCGCCGGCGGGCGCCGAGCGGGCCGGGGGTGCTCGGCCGGGGGCCCGGGAGTGCCGAGCGGGCCGGGGGTGCTCGGCCGGGGGGCCGCGGGGTGCCGAGCGGGCCGGGGGTGCTCGGCTGGGGGGCCGGGCCGGGGCCCGGCAGTGCTGGGCGGGGTTGCTCGGGCCCGGGGGTGCTCGGGGTCGGGGCCGGCACCCCAGGGCCCGAGCCAACCCAAGCTGGAGGCGCCGGGGGGGACAGACTGGGCCGCGCCTCCTCCCCCCACACGCCCCTTACCTGCTTCAGGCTTCCCGCAAATCAAATGTTTGCGGGAAGCAGGGGAGGGGGCGGAGTTGGGGCGGGGGCGTGGGCGGGCTGGGGGCAGGGCCGGGGCCCCGTGGAGTGTCCTCCTTTTGGAGGCTCAAAATATGATAACCCTAGGTTTTGGTCGATTACGAACCTTAAGAAGCGTCTGTGAGCAGGGCAAATCACTATGTGAAAGTACACATCTTTCATGTTGAGGGTGACAAACCAGTCTCCCGGGAAGGGATGACTGTATTGAGAGAGACTATGCAGAACTTCAACTTTACCATGAACTTCGAGTCCTTGCAGGTCCAGAATGGATCTGAGACTCCCCCTTTGCCTTGGGGATTAGGAAATAACAGGAGTAGAATCCCTTGTCCCTTAGCTCCTGAGGAAAAGACGGTTACTCACCGTTGTAACTGTTGTTCTTCGAGATGTGTTGCTCATATCCATTCCAATTAGGTGTGCGCGCGCTGTGTGCACGATCGTCGGAGAATTTTCTACCCTAGCAACACCGGCGGGTCGGCTGTGGAGCCCCCGAGAGTGGCGCCTTCATGGCACTGAATATATACCCCAGCCGACCCGGCGCCCCCTCAGTTCCTTCTTGCCGGCTACTCCGACAGTGGGGAAGGGGGGCGGGTTTGGAATGGATATGAGCAACACATCTCGAAGAACAACAGTTACAACGGTGAGTAACCGTCTTTTCTTCTTCGAGTGCTTGCTCATATCGATTCCAATTAGGTGACTCCCAAGCCCAACTTAGGTGGTGGGGTCGGAGTGAGACATTGCTGTGTGCAAAACCGCTGATCCGAATGCAGCATCGTCCCTGGACTGCTGCACTAGTGCATAGTGAGCTGTAAATGTGTGGACTGATGACCAAACTGCAGCTCTACAAATGTCCTGGATCGGAACTTGCGCCAGGAAAACAGTCGAGGAAGCTTGGGCCCTCGTGGAGTGAGCGGTGAGGTGCGGTGTTGAGACACCTGCCAGGTCATAGCAAGTCCGGATGCAAGACGTAATCCAGGAGGATAGGCGTTGTGAGGAGACCGGTAAGCCTTTCATTCGGTCGGCCACTGCAACGAAGAGTTGCGTCGTCTTTCTAAAGTGCCTTGTGCGGTCAATATAGAAAGCCAGGGCCCTGCGTACGTCCAGAGAATGCAAACGTTGATCCTGGCGAGTAGCATGTGGTTTAGGATGAAAGACCGGGAGAAATATATCCTGATTGATATGAAATGGAGAAACCACCTTAGGGAGAAAGGCAGGATGTGGACGAAGCTGCACTTTATCCTTATGGAAAACTGTGTAAGGGGGCTCGGATGTAAGCGCCCTGAGTTCAGAAACGCGCCTTGCTGAGGTGATGGCTACGAGGAAGGCTGTCTTCCAGGATAGGTACAGCAGTGAACAGGTGGCCAGTGGCTCGAATGGAGGCCCTGTGAGCTTGGAGAGAACCAGGTTGAGGTCCCACATCGGAACGGGCTGACGTTGTTGTGGGTACATCCGGTCTAAGCCCTTGAGGAATCTAACGACCATCGGGTTAGAGAATACCGAGGACGCGAGTTCCCCTGGGTGAAAGGCCGATATAGCGGCCAGGTGAACTCTAATTGAAGATATCGCCAACCCCTGCTGTTTTAGGGAGAGGAGATATTCCAATATGAGAGGAATAGGTGCCTGTAACGGGGACGTGGCTCGTTGTTCGCACCAACAGGAGAACCGCTTCCACTTGGCCAAGTACGTGGCTCGTGTTGAGGGCTTCCTACTGCTCAACAGAATCTGTTGGACCGAGAGTGAGCATTGTTGCTCTGCCTGGGTGAACCATGGAGCAGCCACGCCGTGAGGTGAAGAGATTGCAGGTCGGGGTGACGCAGCCGGCCGTGGTCCTGAGAGATGAGATCTGGACATAATGGAAGCGGGATCGGTGTCTGAACCGAGAGTTCCAACAGTGTGGTGTACCAATGTTGTCTCGGCCACGCTGGAGCGACCAGAATTACCTGTGCCTGGTCTCTGCGCAATTTGAGCAGTACCTTGTGGACCAGAGGAAACGGAGGGAAGGCATAAAACAGGTGGTCTTTCCAGGGAAGGAGAAACGCATCCGAGAGGGAGCCCGGAGCTCGACCTTGCAGGGAGCAGAACACGTGGCACTTTCTGTTGTCTCGAGATGCAAACAGGTCTATCTGGGGAAACCCCCACTTCTGGAAAACGGAATGTATGATGTCCGGACGGATAGACCACTCGTGCGTCTGAAAGGACCTGCTGAGTCGGTCCGCTAAAGTGTTCTGGACTCCAGGGAGGAACGATGCCGTGAGATGGATTGAGTGGGCGATGCAGAAGTCCCACAGGCGAATGGCCTCTTGGCATAGAATTGACGAACGTGCTCCTCCTTGCTTGTTGATGTAAAACATGGCCGTGGTGTTGTCGATGAGAACTAACACACAGCGGCCACGTAGGAGATTGAGAAATGCCTGGCACGCCAGGCGCACCGCCATCAGTTCCCGAACATTGATGTGCAGGGCTAGCTGGGGTGCAGTCCACAGGCCCTGGGTATGGTGTTCGTTGAGATGGGCGCCCCAACCCAGAGATGAAGCGTCTGTGACCAGGTGCAGAGAGGGTTGTGGGGCGTGAAATGGCATCCCCTCGCAAACCACATTGTGATCTAGCCACCAGGTGAGGGAGGTCAGGACCGAGTTCGGGACCGTGACCACCATGTTCAGGCTGTCCCGATGTGGGCGGTATACCGATGACACCCAGGTCTGGAGTGGGCGAAGCCGAAGTCTGGCATGTCTGGTTACGTACGTGCAGGAAGCCATGTGACCCAGCAGGGTGAGGCACGACCTCACCGTGGTAGTTGGGAAGGCCCTGAGCCCATGAATGAGGCTCGTGATGGTACAAAAGCGGTTGTCTGGTAGGATGGCTTGTGCACGTCTGGAGTCTAGGACTGCGCCGATGAATTCTATTCTCTGGGTAGGTTCTAGAGTGGATTTGTCCTTGTTGAGTAGGATGCCCAGCTTGTTGAATGTGTGCACTATCATGTGGACGTGAGCTCGAACTTGCTCTTTGGTGCGGCTGCGTACCAGCCAGTCGTCTAAGTACGGAAACACCTGTATCCCTTGTCGACGAAGGTATGCTGCCACGACAGCCATACATTTCGTGAACACTCTTGGGGCCGAGGATAGGCCGAAGGGAAGGACCGCAAATTGATAGTGCACCTTGCTTACCACGAATCGCAGGAAGCGTCTGTGGGGCGGGTAAATTGCAATATGAAAGTATGCGTCTTTCATGTCGAGGGCGGCGAACCAGTCTCCAGGATCGAGGGAAGGGATAATGGCTCCTAAGGAGACCATGCGGAACTTCGACTTTACTATAAATTTGTTGAGTCCGCGCAAGTCCAAGATGGGTCTCAGACCCCCTTTGGACTTGGGGATCAGGAAGTAACGGGAATAAAATCCCCTGCCCCTTAACTCTACTGGAACCTCCTCTATGGCCCCCATAGCAAGGAGCGTGGAAACCTCCTGTATAAGAAGTTGCTCGTGAGAAGGGTCCCTGAAGAGGGACGGGGAAGGGGGGTGGGAGGGAGGGATTGAAGAAAACTGGATAGCGTATCCCCTCTCCACCGTGCGAAGGACCCAACGGTCCGAAGTTATAAGGGACCAAGCACGGTGGAAGTGGGAGAGGCGATCCCGAAAGGAGGGGGCTGGATCCTGGGGGATGACTGGGGCGCCGTCCTCGACCGCACCTTCAAAAGTTCTGCCTGGGGCCTGCGAGTGGCCTTGGTGGCCCTTGGTTCTGACCAGGTTGAGGGCCGGTCCACCTTCTTCTACCGCCCTCGCCCCCGCCTCCGGGCAGAGTCCTGTCTCTGACGAGGTGGGGGGGGTAGAAGCGCTGAGGCTGAGGCCTAAATGGCCTGCGCTGAGGACCCGCAACGTGCATCCCCAGGGAGCGCATGATTGTCCTGGAGTCCTTGAGGCTCTGCAGGCGAGAGTCCGTCTTATCAGAGAACAACCCCTGTCCCTCAAAGGGCAAATCCTGCAGGGTTTGTTGCAACTCAGGGGGCAAACCCGAAACTTGGAGCCAGGAGGTCCTTCGCATAGCGATACCTGATGCCAGGGTTCTCGCAGCCGAGTCCGCTATATCTAATGAGGCCTGTAAGGAAGTCCGAGCCACCTTCTTACCTTCCTCAACTAGGGCCCCGAACTCTTCCCTGGACTCTTGGGGAATCAACTCCTTGAACTTCCCCATAGAGTTCCAGGAGTTAAAACTATAATGGCTCAAGAGCGCCTGCTGGTTAGCCGCTCTAAGTTGCAGCCCTCCGGCTGAATAAACTTTACGGCCAAACAAATCGAGGCGCTTAGCCTCCTTCGATTTGGGCGCTGCGGCCTGTTGACCGTGGCGCTCCCTTGCATTCACCGATGACACCACCAGTGAACACGGCTGTGGATGAGTATACAGGTACTCATAGTCCTTTGAGGGGACAAAGTACTTTCTCTCCACCCCTCTGGCTGTGGGTGGGATAGAGGCAGGAGTTTGCCATATCGTAGTGGCGTTAGCCTGGATCGTGCGGATCAGGGGCAACGCCACTCTTGATGGGGCATCCGCCGCGAGGATATTTACAATGGGGTCCTGCACCTCCACTATCTCCTCCGCCTGTAGGTCCATATTACGGGCCACCCTACGTAAGAGGTCCTGATGAGCCCGAAGATCTATCGGGGGTGGACCTGTGCACGACGTGCCCGCCACTGCCTCATCTGGAGAGGAAGAAGAAGATGCCTCCGGTGGTAAGGGATCCAAGGGAGGGTCCTGGTCTCCCTGTTCCTGGGACGGAGCATCACCTGCCCTTGGGTCCAGGATGTCAGGTGGTGCGGGCACGGAAGCCTCCATGCCCCCTGGAGGAGGGCGAGAGATGGTGGACTCTGGGGCCCTTCTATCAGAGTGACCCGAGCGAGAGGCTGAAGTTAGTGGAGCCCCTTGCGCTTGATGGTACGCCCACGGGGTCCAGAAAGACCAGTGAGAGAGGCCGTGAGCAGGGTCCTCTGCTAACTCCTGCCAGTGGCCTATATCTTGCTCCTCGGCTTGCCCCTGAGGGGGGTATGCCGATCTCGATACGTCCTCAGAGGAGCGAGACACCGATCTCGATGGCCATGGCGGTGCCGACTGTGCCGAGACGATTCCCGTGGGATACGGTGCCGCACGGTGCCGGTCTGGAGATGTTCTATCTCTGTGTGGCGCCGGCGATCGGTGCCGAGATCGCGATCGGTGCCGATGACCGCGCCGGTGCCGGGAGTCGGACCTGGACGGCGACCTCGAGTATGCCCGGTGTCGGGAGCGACCCCTCGACGTTGAGCGTCGATCGTAGCGGTGCCGAGAACTACGTCTCGATGTTGACCGGTACCGACGATCATAGCGGTGCCGGGACGTAGAACGGTGCCGCAACGATGATCTTAGCCGCGAGTACGACCGGTGCCGAGGTGATATCCGGCGCCGGGACTGCGAGCGGCGTGGGGACCTGCTTCGGGACCTGGAACGGTGCCGTGGTTCCAGTCCCTGCGATGGAGGGCGCATCAAGGCAGGTTTCCCCCTGGACTGGACTGGACGAGTCGACGGTGCCGGTGGTTGGGGCGGTGCCGGCTCCGTGAGAGCGATCAAGTCTCTCGCCGTCGCGAAGGTCTCTGGGGTCGACGGGAGGCACTGTATCACCGCCGGTCGCGGTGGTGACCCTGTCTGCACCGGACTCAACGGCCTCGGAGCCGGAGTCGACGGTGCCGGAGGCACCTGTTTTTGGTGCTCCACAGGCGGATGCGGCTCTACCCCCGGCACCGGGGGAGCCGGCGTCTTCGGTACGGCAGTCCCCGTCTTATGGGATTTTTTATGTCCCGGCGATGATGAACGGCGCCGAGGCACTTGCTGTGAGTGCGGTGCCGACGGGGTCCGGTGCCGTGGAGGCTTGTCCGACGCCACTCGTGTAGTCGGAATGGTCGGTGCCGCCGGGGCACTGCGCACCGAGGCGCTTGGTGCCGGGGCTTGACGCGCCGATGGAGCGTCCGGGCTAAGTGCCGCCTCCATAAGGAGTTGCCGAAGCCGAAAGTCCCGCTCCTTCTTGGTTCTCAGTCTGAAGGCCTTACAGATCTTACACTTATCTGTCTGATGGGACTCCCCCAGGCACTTCAGACACGAGTCGTGCGGGTCACTTGTTGGCATAGGCTTAGCGCAGGACGCGCACTGTTTGAAGCCGGGAGCCTTGGGCATGAGCCCGGCCACGCCGCCGGGGGAAAAAGGGGGAGACAACCCCCTTAATCCCCTTTAACTATACAACAACTATTAATAAAGTGAATTAAACAACTATCTAACTATATACAACTATAACTATAACTATAACTATCAATAAACGGAATAAGCTAGGGAGAGTGGAGAACAGCTACGCCGCGCTCCACAGTTCCAACGACCGTCAGGGGCGGTAAGAAGGAACTGAGGGGGCGCCGGGTCAGCTGGGGTATATATTCAGCGCCATGAAGGCACCACTCTAGGGGGCTCCACAGCCGACCCGCCGGTGTTGCTAGGGTAGAAAATTCTCCGATGATCGTGCACGCGGCGCGCGCACACCTAATTGGAATCGATATGAGCAAGCACTCGAAGAAGAACCTCCTCTATCACTCCTATGGCAAGGAGCGCCTGCATGTCCTGGATAAGGAGTTGCTCATGAGAAGGGTCCATGAAGAGGGATGGGGAAGAGGGGTGGGAGGGAGAGTAGGAGTAGAATTGGAGAAAATATCCCACTTCCACCATGTGAAGAACACAGCGGGCCGATGTTATTTAGGACCATGCACAGTAGAAGTGGGATAGGCAGTTCAAAAAACACGGGGAAGGATCCGGCGTTGAGACAGGTGCTCCGTCCTCAGGCACACCTTCAAAATGTTTGTTTTGAGCCCGACGAAGGCTTAGTTGGGCCCTGGCCCTGTCCAGATGGGGGATGGGAAGGCTTACGCCTGCCATTCCTGCCCCTGCGCCTGTAAAAACCCTGCCTCGGCTGAGGAGGATACAGGCGCGGTTGGGGCTTAAAGGGCTTTCGTTGGATTACTGGGGTATGCATACCCCAAGATTTCATTGTCGCCCTGGAAGCTTTGAGGCTATGCATCCTGGAGTCAGTGTGTTCACCAAACAGACCCACCCCGTCAAAGGGTAGGTCTTGCATAGTTTGCTGAACCTCGGGTGGGAGCCCCGAGACCTGCAGCCATGAGCTACACCGCACAGCTATCCCTGAGGACAAGGTGCGTGCTGCCGAGTCCACAGCAGCCAGTGAGGCCTGTAAAGAGGTCCGTGCCACTGCCTTGCGCTCCTCGACAATTGCCCAAAACTCCTCCCTGGATTCTGCTGGTACTAGATCCCTAAACTTCAGCACTGAGTTCCAGGAGTTAAAACGGTATCTGCTCAGGATTGGGTGTTGGGAATCCTGAGTTGCAAGCCCCCCGTGGAGTAAACTGTGTCCGAATAAATCCAGGCGCTTGGCATCCTTAGATTTAGGTGCTGGGGCTTGGTGACCCTGCCTCTCCCTCTCATTTACTGCAGACACTACCAACGAGCAAGCCTGTGGGTGTGTGAACAGGTAGTTGAACCCCTTGGAGGGCACAAAGTACTTCCTCTCTTAGCAGGGTGAGGGATGGAGGCTGGGGTCTGCCAAATGGTCTTTGCATGCATTGGCCTGGATAGTTTTGATGAGCGACCCTGGATGGTCCTATTGGTGCCAGGATGTCCACCATACGGGTCCTCTGACACTACCACCTCCTCAACTGCAGGTTCATATTCCGTGCCCCCCTGTGCAGGAGTTCCTGGTGGGCACGGCTATCTATAGGGGGCGGCCCTGAGATGGAGGTGCCGCCTGCGCCTCGTTTGGGGAGGATGAGGAGGATGCTGGTGGGGGAACTGGGTCCTTCTGACTCCCTTGGTCCTCAGGGCCCTCCTGCCCTGCCTCTAGCTCTGTGCCAGCCACTCCAAGGTCTGGCTCAGGAACTGGGGTGGGTTCTGCAGGAGGAGGTGGGACTGCCGGCTCCTCTGCACCCCTAGGGGTGGAGCGACTGGCCACTGCCTCTGGCGCCCTAGTTTCAAACGCCACTGAGCGCGAGGCCTTGGACTGGGCACCCTTAACCTGGTGGTACGCCCACAGGATCCAAAATGGCCATTGCACTGGCCCGTGCCACTGTGCAGGCCATGGTTGGGGACAGGAGTCTTGGGGATGCCTGGCTACTGCTCCAGCTGCTCCCAGATCCTCTTGTAGCCCCGTCTGGGTCAGGATTCTGCTCCTTAGAGTGGTCCTCGTCCTCCAGCTGCACGATTCACTGGGGCTTGGTGACCTTCCCAATGCGTAACCCTCTCTTTTTGCACAGGATTAAAATGTCCTTCTTAAGGAGATGGTGATAGGCCATCACTCCGCTGTTCCCAAGTTGCTGTGGACTCACAGGCCTGTGCGCTCTCAGCTCCCCACGCTTTCTAGGAAGAACCCCTAGTGTGCCAGCCCTTCTCGTGGTCACCACCTCTCTCCCAGGGTCCAGCCGCAGACTCCTCCGCCCCGAGACTGTTCGCCGTAGTCCCCCCAGTTACTGCAACAGTCTTTCTCGCTGGTCACACACTCCCAGGGGTTAAGCGTAGCTCCTTCGCCCCCTGAAACCGCCCCTCTCTGAGCCTTCAGCACACCTGGTCCACGTTAATTCCCCTTCATTTTACTGTTCCCAGTCACTTACTACAGGATGCTCTGTCTACGTGGTGCAGTAGATCCCACCGCTACCACCAGTTGTCACGGAGTCACCGGGCGATGCTCTGGAACTGCTCCCTATGAAGCCAGTCAGGACTCTGGGGGAGCCTCCTCTCTCTGAGCGCACTGTCTCCAGGCCAAGAAGCTTACGCAGCTTCGACCTTCCTGGGTCTGACCTCGGAGCATTCACAGCAGCCCCTTCCACACCATGCGCTTCCCACAGCGAGTCCACACAGGCGGGGCTCCTGGGGAAGCCCGAGGGCCCTGCCCCCCAACTCCACAGTCAGACGTGACTCTCAGCCAGCCAGTAAAACAGAAGGTTTATTAGACGTCAGGAACATAGTCCAAAACAGAGCTTGTAGGTACAGGAAATAGGAGCCCTCAGTCAGGCCCATCTTGGGGCCAGGGCGGCCAGACCCCGGGTCTGGGCCTCCCTCTCTTTCCCCAGCCAGCTCCAAACTGAAACTCTCCAGCCCCTCCTCTGGCTTTTGTCTCTTTCCTGGGCCAGGAAGCCACCTGATCTCTTTGTTCTCCAACACTAGGGTTACCATATTTAAAAAATAAAAAAAGAGGACACTCCACAGGGCCCTGGCCCTACCCCTACCCCTTTCCCACCCCGGCCCCGCCCCAACTCCGCCCCTTCCCCGCAGTCCCCGCCCTAACTCCCCCTCCTCCCTCCCAGCCACGCGAAAAGGGCTGCCCAAGCGCTACTGGCTTCACCGTTTGCCGGGCAGCCTCCAGACCCTGTGCCCCTGGCCGGCGCTTCCCCAGCGCAGCTGGAGCCTGGGAGGGGAAGTGCCCGGCCGGCGGCTCAGGATCCGGAGGCATGGGGTCTGCCCGAAGCCAGTAGCGCTCAGGCAGCTCGGCTCTTAAACAGAGCTGAAGAGTCAGGGGAGGAGCACAGCAGCCGCAGGAGGGGAAGTGTCCAGCCAGAGGTATTTTTCCCGGACATGTTCGGCTTTTTGGCAATTCCCCCCGGACGGGGGTTTGATTACCAAAAAGCCAGACATGTCCGGGAAAAACCGGACGTATGGTAACCCTATCCAACACCTTCAGTTGGCACTTGCAGGGGAGGGGCCCAGGCCATCAGTTACCAGGAGACAGGGTGTCGGCCATTCTCTGTGCAAACGGCATCACGCTGGCCCTCTCGGGCTCTGCAACAATCATACACCTTGATCCCACCATCTAGATACTTAAGAAATGCATAGGGGAAACCAAGGCACCCACACAGTATTCAGAGAAAACATTAAGAATATTCCCACTTCGTCACAAGTGCCATGAAGGCGCCACTCCAGGGGGTTCCACAACCGACGCGGTGCTGCTGGGAGAAAAACTTTCCAACGGGCGTGCACGTGTTGCGCACACACCTAATTTGAATCGATATGAGCAAGCACTTGAAAAAGAAGCGCATTTCCCCAGCTTTCAAAGTAGCAGCCGTGTTAGTCTGTATCTGCAAAAAGAACAG
Organism: Malaclemys terrapin pileata; assembly: GCF_027887155.1. NCBI lineage: Eukaryota > Metazoa > Chordata > Testudines > Emydidae > Malaclemys > Malaclemys terrapin. The sequence continues at coordinate 303,341 of NC_071519.1, read as the reverse complement.
GAGTACTTTTGGCACCTTAGAGCCTAACAAATTTATTTCAGCATAAGCTTTCGTGGGCTACAGCCAACTTCTTCAGATGCATAGAGTGAAACACACAGACAGAAGATATTTATACAGAGAACACGAAAAGGTGGAAGTACGCATACCAATTGTAAGAGGCCAATCAATTGAGATGAGCTATCAGTAGCAGCAGAAGAAAAAACTTTGAAGTGATAATCGAGATGACCCATAGAAGGTGTGAGGAGAACTTAACATGGGGGAAAAAAAATTCAATTAGTGTAATGACCCAACCATTCCCAGTCTCTGTTTAGACCTAAGTTAATTGTGTCTAATTTGCATATTAATTCGAGTTCAGCAGTCTCTCTTTGGAGTCTGTTTTTGAAGTTTTTTTGTTGCAAAACTGACACCTTCAAATCTGTCACTGAGTGATTAGAGAGGTTGAAGTGTTCTCCCACTGGTTTTTGAATGTTATGATTCCTGATGTCAGATTTGTGTCCATTTATTCTTTTGCAGAGAGACTGTCCGGTTTGGCCAATGTACATGGCAGAGGGGCATTGCTGGCACATGATGGGATATATCACATTGGTAGATGTGCAGGTGAATGAGCCCCTGATGGTGTGGCTGATGTGATTAGGTCCTATGATGGTGTCACTTGAATAGATATGAGGACAGAGCTGGCATCGGGCTTTGTTGCAAGGATAGGTTCCTGGGTTAGTGTTTTTGTTGTATGATGTGCGGTTACTGGTGAGTGTTTGCTTAAGGTTGGGAGGCTGTCTGTAAGCGAGGACTGGCCTGTCTCCCAAGATCTGTGAGAGTGAGGGATCATCTTTCAGGATAGGTTGTAGATCTTTGATGATGCGCTGGAGTGGTTTCAGTTGGGGGCTGAAGGTGGTGGCTAGTGGCGTTCTGTTATTTTCTTTGTTGGGCCTGTCCTGTAGTAGGTGGCTTCTGGGTACTCTTCTGGCTCTGTCAATCTGTTTTTTCACTTCAGCTGGTGAGTATTGTAGTTTTAAGAATGCTTGATAGAGATCTTGTAGGTGTTTCTCTCTCTCTGAGGGATTGGAGCAAATGTGGTTGTATTTTAGAGAACAAAGCTGGAGAACAAAGGACTGGAGGCGTATGAGGTGGGGGGACAAGTGTTGGCTGCTGGAAGGCGTCTGGGCTCTCAGCCGCAGTCTGACCCAGGAGGTCGGATGGACGGACAGACAGGGGTTCCCCACAGCGTGGCTGGGCTCTGAGCTACCCACAATGGACGATGCTTTAACCATTTCTCTAGACTCCCCTAAGCTTCCTGTGCTGTGTGCCATTTAACGAATAAACCCCACTGTTCGGACAGTGCTGTGAGAATGTCACTGCAAGCAGCGATTTCCCTACACCCCCCTGAATTTCCCCAACACCCCCGCCCCCCCAGTTTTGTGAATTAGTTACATGCAGTGTTGCCAATTTAGTGATTGTTTGGAAATCTGAATTGAAATTGAAGCATTCATACACACTTTAAAAGCATATAAAATGTATGATAAACTACGTGTATTTGAAAAAGTATAACAGATTTGAAAAGTATGAACATAGACTAGCTTCCTTCTACAGCTGTTGTTTTTATGACAATGTCAGTGCATTCATTTCGGTGATGTTGGCCAAATGATGATTTGTAAGCAAAGTCTAAATGAGCTCTCCCTGACAGCTAGTGATGAGCTGGGGCTGGGGGAAAGGCTTCAGGACCAGATTGTATTTACATTCACACCTAATCTACCTAGGTATCCAGCAAACAGAGCTGTGTTGCCCAAGTGATAGATTTTGGCTGGGGTTGGGTTACAAATCACTTGAATTGGGGGGGGGAGGGGGGATGAAATGTTGTTCTTATCGTATGAGTAAAGGGTGGTAGAACTGTACTTAGGGCTTGGCTACACTCAGGACTTCACAGCGCTGTGAGAGCTCTCACAACGCTGTATGTACTCTACCTCTCCGAGGGGAGTAGCTTGCAGCGCTGCACTCGCTGCGCTCGGGGGTGTTTTTTCACACCCCTGAGTGCAGCAAGTTCCAGCGCTGTACAGCGCCAGTGTAGCCAAAGCCTCTGCCTGTGCTGATTGAGGGCATCACAAGAGAGGGTGGGGACAGGTGTTTTGCTTGATGGTCTGCCTGAGTCACAAGTACTATTTGACCTGCCCCTCTCCACTGTTTAAAGACAGAGCTGATTAGGCTCCATAGTCAGTCTTTTGTTTTGTTAAATGACCACTACAGCTGAAATCACTGATAACCAGGTCTAAGTGGAAGAGAGGGCCCAGTCTGCACTACCAGCGAGGTTCCCCCACTGAGAGCTCCGCTGAAATCACTGTAAGCTGGGTGGAATCTCAAGAGACCTGCGAACAAACATGGCTGTGGCGTCATACTTTCTATTTAAGCAAGAGATACCACACACTAGAAACTGGAGGCCAATGTGCATTGTCACTTGTTCATCCTGAAGTTGAACACTGGTTCCGGACAAGACCAGCAAATGCTCATCTTTCTACAAGAAACTCAGATGACTGGCTAGAAGCATGTGGTGCAACAGTGAAAGACTCAACAGTTGAAAAAGTGAAGACCTCTCTCACCACATTCAAAAGATGTGGATACATGGCTGATGAATGCACCGATGCAAATGGGCAAGTATTAAGTCATTGCGTACGTTATCTTGATGTCCGTGGTAGGCCAGTAGATGCATTTCTAGATATTCAAGTTATAGAAGACACATTGGCTGCATCTGTGACAACCCACATCTCAGAAGACTTAAATGTAGACTTACAAGAGAGAGAATGGCAATAGTCTTCTCTGAACGTAGTAGCAAAAGTAATCCACCAGCCTCACTACTTAGATCCATCCCATCTTGGTAGATACTTTCCAAAGTCAGGAATAATGACTGGAGTAATTTTAAGACAACAGCCAAGGATCGCTCTTTGGTGAGCTTCCCAACGTGCAGTCCCCTCTGCTTGCACAGCTCGACCAGGTCCCTCTTAAGGTGATGGTTATATATCTTCCCGCTGGCCCCAAATTACTGTAGTTACTGTGGACTCACACACCTGTGTGCTCTCAGCTCCCCACGGTTTCCAGGAGGAACCCCTAGTGTGCCAGCCCTTCTCCAGGTCACCACCTCTCTCCCAGGGTCCAGCCGCAGACGACTCCACCCTGGAACTGCTCACCGCAGTCTACTGTTGAAACCACTTGGGTCATTAAACATTGCCATCCAGGCATCTGCTATAACAGTAGTAGATCTTTGTCCAGCAACAGAAGCTACATTTGGATCAATCAGAGAGCTACCCATTGAACAAGTACTGGACGAAGCAAAGACTTCAGTCCAGAAGTTGACTAATGAAGGCATTTATATTGAATTCTTAAGTGAAGAGGACAAGAAGTGTTTGTTAAGACACAAACTTGATTCTTAAAAATCTACAACAGTGACTTCTAGATTCTACTCAACCTCTACGTAGCTTTTACAGATCCCTGTCCTATAAAACACGGACAGTTGAGCGGAGTGAGGCACTACCAGCAGTGGGGCTGCCATGTGCTCAGGACAGAACAGAAAATTTGAACACAGAGTGGAAAATCATACGACAAATGAATGAAGATTTGACTTCAACTTCTTTTTTATCATTACTAGTGGCTGGACCCAATCTTTATGCTATGTTTCCTGGGATGAAAGAAGTAGGAATTCATCTCTTGCTACTCCCAGGAACAACAGCTAAAGCTGAGCGTTCTTTTTCATCATGGAATAGAATTTTGTGTTCTGAAAGAAGTCGCCTTCTGCCTGATCATGTGAATGAACTAATGAGCATATCAACTGAAGGAATGGAAGTACTGGACACACGAGAAGCCACCAAAGATGAACGCGTTGCATTCAAGAAGTTCATTAACAGAGTTATGCAAAATTATAACAAGAAACCAAGAAGGATGTAGACGTAATGCTTCATAGAAGACTTGAGTGGCCAACTTTAATTTGTGTGATGATTTCAAAACATGAGTTAAATCCAATAAAATGGTCATGAAACAGTTTTCAGTTTTACTATGGTGCCATACAGCCCACCTTCACCCTCACGGTCTCACCCCTCATCGGCCCTGACCCCCCGTAAATTCAAACACCCCCCCCCCCAATTTCAGTTCCTGGGGAAAACACTGACTGCAAGCACCAGGCAAGGGGGGTTAATCCCTGTAGAGTGGGCAAGAGTCTCCTTGGGACTTGCTAAACGGAACTCATAGGGGGGAGGGGAGAGGGGAAGTAGGGGGGCTGCAGGCCCAGAGGTCCAACCTAAGGAGGCGGCGAAGCCACATGGTTTCCACTGGAGGAAGGAGGAGACCCCTTGGGGGTCTGGCCCACTGAAGGATCTCTCCTAGAGACTGTTCTGCAGCTATGAATCCATGACACTGGTGGCCCCTGTGACAGTACCTCCCATAAGGCTTTATGGGAATATGACATAACTGGAATATGTTTTGTGCTGCCTCTGCTATGTAACATATCTCCGTAACGGTTATGGTCTACTATATCTATTCATCCTATTTGTACACATATATCATTTTGTACTTGAGGTTAAGAATATTGGCTGTAAACTTGCTTGATTTCTAAGTAAGCTTTGTGAGGCATTTGGTCAGCTTCTTTAGGAAGGAATTTGCAAGGTTAAGTACCCGATCAGGAAGCACTTGGGGAACAATGCATCTTGGAAGGCTCCAATCCACATAAGAAGTCTTCCTGGAGACATACAAGATACCATGTGGACAATGGCTTCTGCCTGCAAAGACTGAGAGTCATGCATGGACATGTGACTTGCCCAGGTGACTCCAAAACTCCATCTTGGAGCTGGACTTTGCATAGGAGTGAGGAGGGGGGTCTCCACCCACAAGAGAAAGTCTATTTAAACCCGTGGGAGACCCCTCCATTTTGTCTTCAGCCGGCTAAAGAAGGAGCCTCTCCACCCCTCAGGATACTTGAAGGAAACTGGAACAAAGGACAGTGACTGCAAGGGGTGTGAGTGATTGCTGGACCCAGGCTAAAAGGAGATTAGTCTGTAAAAGGGAGCATTCTGGAACTGGTGAGGATCTTATCTATATTCAGTTTGATTAGACATAGATTTGCGCATTTTATTTTATTTTGCTTGGTGACTTACTTTGTTCTGTTTGTTACTACTTGGAACCACTTAAATCCTACTTTCTGTATTTAATAAAATCACTTTTTACTTATTAACTCAGAGTATGTATTAATACCCTGGGGGAGCAAACAACTGTGCATCTCGCTCTATCAGTGTTATAGAGGGCGAACAATTTATGAGTTTACCCTGCATAAGCTTTATACAGATACAGGGTAAAACAGGGTATTTATTTGGGTTTAGACCCCATTGGAAGTTGGGCATCTGAGTGCTAAAGACAAGCACACTTCTGTGAGCTGTTTTCAGGTAAACCTGCTGCTTTGGGGCAAGGTATTCAGACCCTGGGTCTGTGTTGGAGCAGACGGGAGTGTCTGGCTCAGCAAGACAGGGGGCTGGAATCCTAAGCTGGCAGGGAAAACAGGAGCAGAGGTAGCCTTGGCACATCAGGTGGCAGCTCCCAAGGGGGTTTCTGTGATCCAACCCATCACAGCCCCCCACCCCCACAGAGAGATGCCCTCTCCACTCCCCTGCCTGGCTACTATTCCAGACCCGAGCACTCCCTGCAGTGACTTCCCCTTCCCATGGGGTCCCAACCCTAGCCCCTGGCCGCAGCCCCGGGAGGTACCTGGAGGAGCTCGGACACCTCCTGCTGGAACTTGTCAGCCAGCGTGTCCACAAGGCGACTGCGGGCCAAGTCCACGCGGCTGTAGAAGGTGAACTCTGGATTGCAGAGCACGTACAGCGCCCGGGCAGCAGCCTCCAGCACCTCCTGGCCAGTGTGTTTCTCCACCACCTCCCGCAGCTGGGCCAGCAGCTGCTCTAGGTACTGTGGGGAGAGAGGGTACGGGTGGGGCTGGGCAGAGGTGGGAGAGCTTCTGGGAAGGTGGTGGAGGGGAACAGGCAGGCTCTGGAGAAGGAAAAGGGGGATCCCCCAGCTCCTGCAGAGGGAGGAGAAGGAATCACAGGCTGTGACTCACTGTACCCCTGTCCAGGGGGACCCCCAGCACTACTTGCATCACTTGGAGGGGAGGGGTTCCCAGACAGCACAGTGCAACTCAGCCAGCACCTCAAAGGAAGCAGCTAATGGGGGTCCCCTCCTCCCCACCCCACATGCTCCTGTTCCCATGGCACTGCAGGCCCCAGAGCACCTGGGTTTCCCCTACTCCTGGACTGGCAGCTCTGGAGCTAAGACTTCTGGGTTCTATCCCTGGCTCTGGGAGGGATGTGGGGGGGCTGGGGCTGGGAGCCAGGACTCCTAGGCTCTGTCCCTGGCTATGGGAGGGACGTAGGGGGCTGGAGCTGGGAGCCAGGATAGCTAAGCCACACCCTCAGTACCTTCTCCAGCCGCCCACTGCTGTAGAGGCTGAGGTTGAAGTAGCGCGGAGCGGCCAGCAGGAGCGCCACCTTCTCCGCATCAGCTGAGAACTGCGGGAGCACAGCAGGTGTCACTCAAGCAGGGAGGCAGCAGGATGGGCAGAGATGCCCCCCCTTGAACCTCCCACGACCTACGACCTAGCTGGGAAGCCTCATAGCAGGATCCTCTAGATTATGGCACGTGAGACCCGGGGAAGGGCAAAGGCCAGACCCAGGGTTCCGGCTTCAACATGGCCCCCTCCCTCCCCAGCGCAGGTGAAGAGCAGAGGCAGGAAGGGGCCCAGGGCACACCTCTGGGAGGTTCCCTCCCTGCACCTCCCCTCCGTTTACCTTGGCCAGCAGCTGGGGCAGCAGCGGGATGAGGTACTGAGTGAGTTTCTCCCTGTCGTCCTCCTGGGCCTTCCGCTCCCGCGCTGAGAGCACCTGGGGCAGGGGATGGTGCTGTGAGAGGTGCAGCGTGCACACCTCCGGGCAGCTGCACGGGGACCCAGTTTACGTACCCCCTTGGGGGAGTGCTGATGTCTCCGGGCCCATGGGGACATGTCACCCAGAGCGACCCTGGGGGAGCTGATGGACTGCGCTCCCCTCCCTTCTCTTGGGCTCATTTACCTTCTTGCCAGGGCCCCTGCCAACGGGCGGCTTCCCCTCCGTGGCCTGACGCATGCTGGAGACCAGGATCTCGATCAGGGCGTTTTCCTGCTGGTCACCCCAGCCTGCTGGAGGGAGAGGGATTAGGAGCAGCCCCGAAGGCTGCCAGGCAGCTGTGACTCCCTTGCTGTCACCCCGTGCATTGCAGCCTCCCGTCCCTCACTCACCCTCCTCCGGGGACTCTTCCAGCAGCAGGTGCGTCAGGCCATCCCAGTCCTTCAGCAGGGGGGCAGCACAGTCCCACAAGCTGTCCACCAGGTACGCCGCATGCTCGTGGAGCTGGGGGAGGAAAGGGGAGACCTGGTGATACTAGCCCCCACACAGACTCCCCCACACTCCTCCCAGCCCCACTGTGCTCCTCACCTCACTCTCGATGAAGAAAGATAGCAGCAGCCTGAAGAAGTCCCTGCTCCCCCCACGGCGCCCCTTCTCCTTCCCGGCTTCCCAATCCAGGTCAAACTGCCTGCAAACCACACACACATTAGAGAGGGGAGAGCCAGGATGCCTGGGTTCTCTCCCCTGCTCTGGGAGGGGAGTGGGGGCTGGTGGGTTGGAGCAGGGGAGAGGGAATGTTGTATTTCAGCCACCTGCGAAAAGCACAGGCTGAGATTGCAAATTAAGGCCTGAAGGGAGGAGGGAGGTGAAACCCCTCTGAGTGAGGTGGTTGTGGGGGGAACCCCATACCCGGGAGGAGGAAGGTGTATATTTGTTGGGAGCCCCACGCCCCCTGCTGGCGGTGCTGTGACCGTGCTCACTCACTCACTTCTTGTAAAGAAACTCCCCGGCAGCAGCAGCCAGTGCCCGGTTGGAAGCATACACCACGGGGTAAACGGCCTCGCAGTCCTCATCTGTCAGCATCTCCTCCATGTTCCTGCTCACAGAGGGGGAGGGGCTCAGCCTGAGCAGGAAGAGGAGTCTCCAGCTGCCCCACACCATGAGGCTCACTACGTGCCCCTCCCAGCTTCCTTAAGTGCCCTGCACATGCCTGGCCTCCCCCCGTGTCCCCGCTTGGCTCCCAGCTCCATACTCACTGCAGAATCAGGGTCAGCAGCTTGATGGCCTCCACACCCACGTCGGGTTCTTTGTCCAGGACCATGGACACCATGCGACCCTGAGAGCCACCAAACGGAGAGTCACTCATGGGAGGGTAAGTGGGCCCCACAGGAGGGAGGTGTCCCAGGGCGTGCTGCAGGGGGACAGATGGGCAGCAGGGCAGGGCTCCCAGGAGGGGGCATCCCAGGGGCAGGCGGGCAGCAGGGCAGGGCTCCCCAGGAGGGGGGGGGTGTCCCAGGGGCAGGCGGGCGGCAGGGCAAGCTCCCGAGGAGGTGGGGTGTCCCAGGGGCAGACGGGCGTCAGGGCAGCGCACTCACCTTGAAGCGGCTGGTGAAGAGCTCCATGCGAGCAGCCATCTCCCGGCTGCGGTACAGCCCCTGCAGGGCCTTCAGGCACTTGAGCCGCACCTCCCGCTGCTGTGGGGATAGAGAGGCTGAGAGCCAGGCCAGCACCAGCGTCCGTCCCGTCCCTGCCCCACAGGCCAGAACCCCCCCTTTCGATCTCCCTGCTCCCCTCCAGCACCCAGGCCCCAGCCCTCGCCGGGCCCCTGCTCCCCACCTTGTCGTGCAGGGTCCAGCCAATGTATTTGAGGTAGCTGTCTGTCAGGAAAGAGGCGCTGTAGCTCTGCATCCAGTTCCCCATCTCCTCTATGCAGATGGCCCGGATCTCAGGCACCAGATCCCTGCCAGACAAGACATGCAGCATGCCCCTGCAGTGCCCGCCCCTCGTCCCTCCAGCATGCATGAGCCCCGTCCTGCCCGCAGCCTCACGTGCAGATGGCACACTGTCGTCCCAGGGCAAGACAGGGACGCCCTGCAGAGTCACACCCAGCTGGCGGGGCCCGCTCCTAGCCTGACCTCCCCTCCCCGCACTCACCTGTACCGATGCACAAAGACCCCTTTGAAGATGGCGTTCATCATGTTCTCGATCTCCTCCTGCTGTTCCTGGAGCTGAGACAGACACAGGCGTCAGCCACACCACTTCTGCGGGCTCTGCTCCTACCAGCCCACCAACCGCCCCCAGCACCACCATCCCCCACTCTGCCCCTACCATCCCATCCCCACCAGTCCAGCACTCCCTGGCACCATGCCCCCACCCCAGTGTCCCCTAGCGCTGCCCCTGCCAGCCCCTTCGCTCACCTCCCTGCGCTTCTCCAGCAGTGCCTCTAACTTGTCCGTGGCCCTGCGGCTTGGCCCCTTGCTCCTCTCGGCCTCATACTGCCGCTGGTTGTTGTCTTTGTGCAGGCTCACGCCCAGTGCCACCCTCACCAGCGATGTCATCAGCTTCATGGCTGGCAAAGAGCATGAAGTGAGCAAAAAGGGGGAGCTCTGCATGTACCCCCGTTACGGATCCCCAGGATCAGGGCTACGGCCCCCGCTTTGGAACGGTCTCTAGAAGGAACCCTTCAGTGTGTCAGACCCCCAAGGGGTCTCCCTCTTCTTTCAGGGGAAGCCAGGCGGTTTCACTGTGACACTCACACGCCGCTGTCAGAACAGCGGGGTTTATTCGTTAAGTGGCTGTGACGAACTGGGCCTGTTCTCACTGTGGTCTGTGAATGCTGACAGGGAAGTGTGGCTGAATAGTCTGCATTGGGGGATGGGAGACAGCCCGAGGGCGCATACCTAAGTGTGTAACACGAGAACCCAGGGAGGGGTTGAAGGCCAGGTGACTCCTTAGCCCGGGAAACTGAAAAAAGGCTGTGGGAGGGGTCGCTGAAGGCAGAGTGTGGGAAGCAGGCTGGAGAGATGGCTGGGGGGCAGAGATGGCTCTGACCTCCCAAGGGGGGCTGGGACCCCAAGATGGACCAAACTGAGGGGGTCCCAGTTGTCTGTGCCTGCAAGACCTGTCTTGGACTGTATTCCTGTCATCCAAATAAACCTTCTGCTTTACTGGCTGGCTGAGAGTCATGGTGAATCGCAGGAAGCCGGGGGTGCAGGGCCCTGAGTCCCCCAATACTCCGTGACAACTGGTGGCAGCGGTGGGATCTACTGCACCCCGTGGACGGCGCTTCCTGCAGTAAGTGACTGGGGAGCAGTAAAACGAAGGGGGATTGACGGGGACCAGGCGTGCTGAAGAGTGAGAGAGAGACGGTTATTACCCCTGGGAGTGTGTGACCAGCGAGAAGGACTTTTGCAGTAACAGGGTCCCCCGGGGGGATCGCAGCGAGTGGTCCCAGGGGCGGAGGAGTCTGCAGCTCGACCCTGGCAGAGAGGTGGTGACCTCGAGAAGGGCTGGCACACTAGGGGGCCCCCTGGGAACTGTGGGGAGCTGTGAGCACACAGGCCGGTGAGTGGCCAGCAGGAAGATGTATGCCAAGCGGCTTAAGAGCGACCTGGTGGAGCTGTGCAAGCAGAGGCGGCTGCGCATTGGGAGGCTCACCAAAGAACAGCTCATTGCCCAGCTGGAGGCGGAAGATCGCGCGAATGAACTGATCCCTGTGTCTCAGGGAAGCAGCCTGGCAAATGCAGCGCAGGCACCAGTGTCTGTCCCAGCTGGGAGTGGTCAGCCGGCTGCTGAGGGCTTCCCGAGACCCCTCCTTCCTATGCCTAGGGGAAGGGTGGGGAGGAGCCCAGCAAATACCGAAGGCGCCGTGACCCCCCCGGCCAGCAGGGGGTCCCCCCGGCGAAGCCCACCGGCCAGCAGAGGATCCTCCCGGCGGCGTTCGGCATCCGGGGAGCGGAATTGGCTGGAATGGGAGAAAGAGCTAAAACTGAGAGAGCTGGAGGATCGTGAACAACAGAGACAGCATGAAGAGAGACAGCGTCAGCATGAACGGGAGGAGAAAGAGAGACAGCATCAGCGTGAACGGGAGGAGAATGAGAGACAGCGTCAGCATGAAGAGAGACAGAGACAGGAGAATGAGAGACAGCGTCAGCATGACCTGGAACTGGCGAGATTGAAGGGCAGCGAACCCCCGGCTGCGGTGAGTGAGGGGGGACCCAGGACTGCACGGAGCTTTGATAAGTGCATCATGGCCCCATACAAGGAGGGGGAGGACATGGATGACTTCCTGGAGGCCTTTGAGACGGCCTGCGAGCTGCACCGTGTGGACCCAGCGGACAGACTCCGGGTCCTTACCCCCTTACTGGACCCCAAATCCGTGGCATTGTACCGCCAACTGGGAGAGGCAGAGAAAGGGGACTACGAACTATTCAAAAGGGCCCTGCTACGAGAGTTTGGGCTGACTCCTGAGATGTACCGGGAAAGGTTCCGGAGTCAAGATAAAACCCCTGAGATCTCATATCTGCAACTAGCCGCCCGCATGGAGAGATACGCCAGCAAGTGGGCTGGTGGGGCCCAGACGAAGGAGGACCTGATTAAACTGCTGGTACTGGAGCAACTGTATGACCGGTGCCCATCCGACCTGAGGCTGTGGTTGGTGGACAGAAAGCCAGAGAACCCGCGACACGCCGGGCAGCTGGCTGATGAGTTTGTAAAGAGCCGGTCAGGAGATAAAAGGGAGGAGTCCCAAAGGAACAGTCCCACCACAACGCAGAGAGAGAGTCACCATGGGACCTCCCCGTGGGAAAATACAGAAAAAACCCATCAGAGGGGAGCATCCGGCATCAGGACCATCCGACCTACTCAAGGGGACCCATGGGACATGGGCTGCTACCACTGTGGCCAAAAGGGCCACATACAGGCCCAGTGCCCTAGGCTCAGGGACAGACTGAGCAGACCGAACCCACAGAGGGTTAACTGGGTAGAGACCCAGCCCGGCGAAAGGCAGCATTCCCAGGGAAGAGGGGCTGGCAGAGTACCACCTGCTAAGGAGGGAGGAGAGCTCCAGGCCAGCTCCTCTAGGGGGCTGGATGCTCCAGACTCAGGGTTTTTGGTTTATATGGTAGGCGCGGGGCTGTCCCTCCGGAGAGAGTACCTTGTTCCCCTGGAGGTGGATGGGAGGAAGGTCAATGGATACTGGGATACGGGCGCAGAGGTGACGCTGGCCCGGCCCGAGGTGGTGGCCCCAGATCAGGTGGTGCCCAACACCTACCTGACCCTGACGGGGGTGGGCGGAACACCAGTCAAAGTACCCGTGGCAAGGGTACACCTGAAGTGGGGGGCCAAGGAGGGCCCCAAGGATGTGGGGGTGCACCCGTATTTGCCCACTGAGGTATTGATGGGGGGGGACCTGGAGAACTGGCCAAGCAACCCCCAAAAGGCACTGGTTGTGACCCGCAGGCAGAGCCGGCGAGGGGCACTGCGCCCTGGCCTTGGGGGGGGTGCCTTGCCTGAGGCGCAGGACCCTAACCTGGTGGGGAGGGAACGCCCAGGGACACGGCTCAGGGAGGCTGCAGCTTCAGGCCCAGCGGGCGAGGAAGAGCAGGTGGCCATCCCTGTCCCAGCTGCTGAGTTCCAGGCCGAGTTACAGAGAGACCCCTCCTTGCGGAAGATAAGGGACCTAGCCGACCTCAATGCGGTACAGACCATGGGACGAGGTGGCCGGAAAAGGTTCCTGTGGGAGAAGGGGTTCCTGTACCGAGAATGGGCTCCCCCAGGGGAAATGGAGTCAGGGGGGATCAGGAGGCAGCTGGTGGTACCCCAGAAGTATCGCCGCCAGCTGCTGTGCCGGGCCCATGATATTCCCCTCTCAGGGCACCAGGGAACCTGGCGTACCCAGCAGAGGCTGCTACGGAGCTTTTACTGGCCTGGGGTCTTTGTTACTGTCCGACAGTACTGCGGATCCTGTGACCCCTGTCAGAGGGGGAGGAAGGCCTGGGACAAGGGGAAAACAGCTTTAGGACCCTTGCCCAGCATAGAGGAGCCTTTTCGGAGGGTGGCCAAGGTAAAAAGGGCGGCTCTAAACCAAGAGAGCCCAAAGCACAGACCTCCAGACTGGAGCGCTGGGAGAAGACCACAGCCCAGTTGGAACCCCAGAGGTATGGGGGTGGGAAAAGGGCACAGGCCGCATAAACCTTCCCACATGCGAACTGCGAGTGCCATCAAGCACCCCGACCTAAGGGGGGGGCGTGAAACTGAAGGGGCCTGGTGTAATTCCCACCAAGGAACTGCAGGGATGCGGGGGCATCCATGGGAACGGGGGTAGGTTCGAACTTCCCCGGGTCACTGGCTAAAGTGACCCTGCTCAGTTCGGTCTCGAAGGGGGGAGAGATGTGACGAACTGGGCCTGTTCTCACTGTGGTCTGTGAATGCTGACAGGGAAGTGTGGCTGAATAGTCTGCATTGGGGGATGGGAGACAGCCCGAGGGCGCATACCTAAGTGTGTAACACGAGAACCCAGGGAGGGGTTGAAGGCCAGGTGACTCCTTAGCCCGGGAAACTGAAAAAAGGCTGTGGGAGGGGTCGCTGAAGGCAGAGTGTGGGAAGCAGGCTGGAGAGATGGCTGGGGGGCAGAGATGGCTCTGACCTCCCAAGGGGGGCTGGGACCCCAAGATGGACCAAACTGAGGGGGTCCCAGTTGTCTGTGCCTGCAAGACCTGTCTTGGACTGTATTCCTGTCATCCAAATAAACCTTCTGCTTTACTGGCTGGCTGAGAGTCATGGTGAATCGCAGGAAGCCGGGGGTGCAGGGCCCTGAGTCCCCCAATACTCCGTGACAGTGGCACACAGCACAGGAAGCTTAGGGGCGTCTAGAGAAATGAAGGTTAAAGCATCTGGGTAGCCCAGAGCCCAGCCACATTGTAGGGAACCCCTTGGTTTAAGCTCTGTCTGTCCGTCCATCCGACCTCCTGGGCCAGACTCCAGCTGAGAGCCCCGACACCTTCCAGCAGCCAACACTTGTCCCCCACCCCCCTCATCTAACAGTTTGTTCTGGAGCTGGGGAAATGCCATTAGCCTCCCTGCTGAGAGGTGGCACCCATCCCTCAGTCTCCTCGCCTGCCCCGAGAGCAGTCACCGCCTGCCCGCTCCCCCCGGCCTGGGTAACAATGCCGCCTACAGAGGAAACCTGAGATACAAACAGGACTCATAACGATATTACAAGATACCCTCCCACTCTCCTCTGCAGAGAGGCCATCCGGGGGCTCCCAGCCCTCTGAGCCCATACAGGAACGCCCTGCAGCAAGCCAGGATTCCCCAGACCCCAGCTGTCTCCATTCTAACCACCAGACCCCCCTCTATTCCCTGCAGTGGGAGCAGAACCCAGGCACCCTGCTCTAACTGCTACCCTGCAGATGCCGCCCACGTCCCCGGGGCGAGACTCACCTGCGAGGGTGCTGGTGTGACGGAAGGCGCGCACCTGGGAGTCGGAGAGGCCAGTGAGCAGGGAGATGAGGGTGTCCATGAGGTACTCATCGTAGATGATGCTGTACTGACAACGTCGCACCAGCACTGTCACCAGCTCACAGAATCCCGCCTGGAACTTTCGCCAGGGCTGGGTGGTCAGGACCAGCGGGTACTCGGCAGAGTCCTGCAGAGGGGAGGAAAGGGAAGGCACGAGGGGTGAGACTGGCGTGAACGCAGACGTGCCCAGTTACACCTATGTCTGGCCATTTTCTCGATACGGGGGTCGTGTGTCGTCTCCACTGAAAGCTAAGGGTTAGCGGATCGCCATGGTTACTGAGAAATGTTTGCACAGGAACTATTTTAAGAGAGATGTAAAATATAGACTCATTCTGTTCCAAAACTGTGGGAGCTGAATTACGTCATCTGAAGCAGGGTGCGTCCCAGAGCTAACTCAGCCAAGAGCGAGGATAATTAACCTCTTTCAACCCAGTCCAACCCTGTGTTTACAGTCTGGGCAATATGCAGGCCTGAGCATTTAGACAGAAGAACCCCCAAAAAAACCCTCTGAGTAGGGAACTGTCACGGAGTATTGGGGAACTCAGGGCCCTGCACCCCCGGCTTCCTGCGATTCACCATGACTCTCAGCCAGCCAGTAAAGCAGGTTTATTTGGATGACAGGAATACAGTCCAAGACAGGTCTTGCAGGCACAGACAACAGGGACCCCCTCAGTTAGGTCCATCTTGGGGTCCCCGGGCATCCCAGCCCAGCCCCCCTTGGGAAGTCAGAGCCATCTCTGCCTCCCAGCCCTCTCTCCCTGCCTGCTTCCAGCACACTGCCTTCAGCGACCCCTCCCACAGCCTTTGTTCAGTTTCCCGGGCTAAGGAGTCGCCTCGTCTTCAACCCCTTCCTGGGTTCTCATGTTACACACTCAGGTATGCGCCCTCGGGCAGATCCCATCCTCCAATGCAGACTATCCCAGCACACTCCCCTGTCAGCATTCACACACCCCAGCAAGAACAGTCCCAGTTCGTCACATCTCTCCCCCCTTCGAGACCGAACTGAGCAGGGTCACTTTAGCCAGTGACCCGGGGAAGTTCGAACCTACCCCCGTTCCCATGGATGCCCCCGCATCCCTCCCATTCCTTGGTGAGAATTACACCAGGCCCCTCCAGTTTCACGCTCCCCCTTAGGTTGGGGTGCTTGATGGCACTCGCAGTTCGCATGTGGGAAGGTTTATGCGGCCTGTGCCCTTTTCCCACCCCCATACCTCTGGGGCTCCAACTGGGCTGTGGTCTTCTCCCAGCGCTCCAGTCTGGAGGTCTGTGCTTTGGGCTCTCTTGGTTTAGAGCCGCCCTTTTTACCTTGGCCACCCTCCGAAAAGGCTCCTCTATGCTGGGCAAGGGTCCTAAAGCTGTTTTCCCCTTGTCCCAGGCCTTCCTCCCCCTCTGACAGGGGTCACAGGATCCGCAGTACTGTCGGACAGTAACGAAGACCCCAGGCCAGTAAAAGCTCCGTAGCAGCCTCTGCTGGGTACGCCAGGTTCCCTGGTGCCCTGCGAGGGGAATGTCATGGGCCCGGCACAGCAGCTGGCGGCGATACTTCTGGGGTACCACCAGCTGCCTCCTGATCCCCCGACTCCATTTTCCCTGGGGGAGCCCATTCTCGGTACAGGAACCCCTTCTCCCACAGGAACCTTTTCCGGCCACCTCGTCCCATGGTCTGTACCGCATTGAGGTCGGCCAGGTCCCTTATCTTCCGCAAGGAGGGATCTCTCTGTAACTCGGCCTGGAACTCAGCAGCTGGGACGGGGATGGCCACCTGCTCTTTCTCGCCCGCTGGGTCCGAAGCTGCAGCCTCCCTGAGCCGCGTCCCTGGGCGTTCCCTCCCCACCAGGTTAGGGTCCCGCGCCACAGGCAAAGCACCCCCCCCAAGGCCAGGGCGCAGTGCCCCTCGCCGGCTCTGAATGCGGGTCACAACTAAGGCGGTCTGGGGGCTGCTTGGCCAGTCCTCTAGGTCCCCCCCCATCAACACCTCAGTGGGCAAATGGTGGTGCACTCCCACATCCTTGGGGCCCTCCTTGGCCCCCCATTTCAGGTGTACCCTCGCTACGGGAACCTTGAATGGGGTCCCGCCCACCCCGGTCAGGGTCAGGAAGGTGTTGGGCACCACCCGATCTGGGGCCACCACCTCGGGCCGGGCCAGTGTCACCTCTGCGCCCGTGTCCCAGTAACCATAAACTTTCTTCCCATCCACCTCCAGGGGAACAAGGCACTCGCTCCGCAGGGACAGCCCCGCGCCAACCCTGTAAACGGAGAGCTTTGAATCCGGAGCATCTGGCCCCCCAGAGAAGCTGGCCTGGGGCTGTCCTCCCTCCTTAGCAGGTGGTACTCTGCCAGCCCCCCTTCCCTGGGAATGCTGCCTCTCGCCGGGCTGGGTCTCTACCCAGTCAACCCTCTGTGGGTTCGGCCTGCTCAGTCTGTCCCTGAGCCTGGGGCACTGGGCCCGTATGTGGCCCTTTTGGCCACAGTGGTAGCAGCCCATGTCCCATGGGTCCCCTTGAGTGGGTCGGATGGTCCTGATGCCGAATGTTCCCCTCTGATGGGGTTTTTCTGTATTTTCCCACGGGGAGGTCCCATGGTGACTCTCTCTCTGCGTTGTGGTGGGATTGCTCCTTTGGGACTCCTCCCTTTTATCTCCTGACCGGCTCTTTACGAACTCATCGGCCAGCCGGCCTGCCTGTCGCGGGTTCTCTGGCTTTCTGTCCACCAACCACAGCCTCAGGTCAGATGGGCACCGCTCATACAGTTGCTCCAGTACCAGCAGTTTGACCAGGTCCTCCTTCGTCTGGGCCCCATCAGCCCACTTGCTGGCGTATCCTTCCATGCGGGCGGCTAGTTGCAGATATGAGATCTCAGGGGTTTTATCCTGACTCCGGAACCTTTCCCGGTACATCTCAGGAGTCAGCCCAAACTCACGTAGCAGGGCCTTTTTGAATAGTTCGTAGTCCCCTTTCTCTGCCTCTTCCAGTTGGCGGTACAATGCCACGGCTTTGGGGTCCAGTAAGGGGGTAAGGACCCGGAGTCTGTCCGCGGGATCAACCCGGTGCAGCTCGCAGGCCGTCTCAAAGGCCTCCAGGAAGTCATCCATGTCCTCCCCCTCCTTGTATGGGGCCATGATGCACTTATCAAAGCTCCATGCAGTCCCGGGTCCCCCCTCACTCACCGCAGCCGGGGGTTCGCTGCCCTTCAATCTCGCCAGTTCCAGGTCATGCTGACGCTGTCTCTCTTCATGCTGTCTCTGTCTCTCATTCTCCTCCCGTTCATGCTGTCTCTGTTGTTCACGATCCTCCAGCTCTCTCAGTTTTAGCTCTTTCTCCCATTCCAGCCAATTCCGCTCCACAGATGCCGAACGTCGCCGGGAGGATCCTCTGCTGGCCGGCGAGCTTCGCCGGGAGGGTCCCCTGCTGGCCGGGGGGGCCACGGCGCCTTCGGTATTTGCTGGGCTCCTCCCCACCCTTCCCCTAGGCATAGGAAGGAGGGGTCTCGGGAAGCCCTCAGCAGCCGGCTGACCACTCCCAGCTGGGACAGACACTGGTGCCTGCGCTGCATTTGCCAGGCTGCTTCCCCCAGAGACAGGGATCAGTTCATTCGCGCGATCTTCCGCCTCCAGCTGGGCAATGAGCTGTTCTTTGGTGAGCCTCCCAATGCGCAGCCGCCTCTGCTTGCACAGCTCCACCAGGTCGCTCTTAAGCCGCTTGGCATACATCTTCCTGCTGGCCACTCACCGGCCTGTGTGCTCACAGCTCCCCACAGTTCCCAGGGGGACCCCTAGTGTGCCAGCCCTTCTCGAGGTCACCGCCTCTCTGCCAGGGTTGAGCTGCAGACTCCTCCGCCCCGGGACCACTCGCTGCGATCCCCCCGGGGGACCCTGTTACTGCAAAAGTCCTTCTCGCTGGTCACACACTCCCAGGGGTAATAACCGTCTCTCTCCCACTCTTCAGCAGGCCTGGTCCCCGTCAATCCCCCTTCGCTTTACTGCTCCCCAGTCACTTACTGCAGGAAGCGCCGTCCACGGGGTGCAGTAAATCCCACCGCTGCCACCAGTTGTCACGGAGTATTGGGGAACTCAGGGCCCTGCACCCCCGGCTTCCTGCGATTCACCATGACTCTCAGCCAGCCAGTAAAGCAGGTTTATTTGGATGACAGGAATACAGTCCAAGACAGGTCTTGCAGGCACAGACAACAGGGACCCCCTCAGTTAGGTCCATCTTGGGGTCCCCGGGCATCCCAGCCCAGCCCCCCTTGGGAAGTCAGAGCCATCTCTGCCTCCCAGCCCTCTCTCCCTGCCTGCTTCCAGCACACTGCCTTCAGCGACCCCTCCCACAGCCTTTGTTCAGTTTCCCGGGCTAAGGAGTCGCCTCGCCTTCAACCCCTTCCTGGGTTCTCATGTTACACACTCAGGTATGCGCCCTCGGGCGCCCTCGGGCAGATCCCATCCTCCAATGCAGACTATCCCAGCACACTCCCCTGTCAGCATTCATAGACCACAGTGAGAACAGGCCCAGTTCGTCACAGGAACCCTCAGGGCTAAGCTGAGGTTAATGAAACACACTCATTATGAAAAGAGACAGAAAGTCTGGGAGAAGGATGGGCACAAGATGTGATCCACTCTGCAGGCAACACTCCGTCAGCAGGAGTGTCTGATGAAAAGCAGATCCCAGCTTTCTGGACTGGACAAATGCTGTCAGGACGAACCATTGGGTTAGAAACACCTTATGAGGCTGCTAGTAAACAGGGCCGGCTCTAGGATTTTTGCTGCCCCAAGCAAAATCAATTTTGGTCACCTCCGCGCCCCCCCCCCCCGTTTTTTTCTTACCCCACCTCAACTCCGCCCCTTCCCCAAATCCCCAGCCCTGCCTCCACTCCCCAGGCTCTCAAACCTGGGAGGGAGGGTGAGCAGCAGCGCGTGAATCAGCCGTTTCGTGCGCCGCGACCGCTCGGGATCTCCCCCTCCCTCCCAGGCTTGAGAGCCTGGGAGGGACGGGGAGCAGCGGTGCGTGAGCAGCAGCAGCAGCAGAGGTGAGCTAGGGCGGCTGGGGCACGTTTTTAGGGGCGGCATTCTGGCACCAGCCATGCCGCCCCAAAAAATGTGCCGCCCCAAGCACCAGCTTTGTTTGCTGGTGCCTAGAGCCGGCTCTGCTAGTAAATACAAGCTACAGATTGCAAGTCAAACGTTTCTTTTCCCTGTACCCTTATGTTTCCAAATCCGTTTCCTGGCTTTTATTTGAATCTTTAGCTTGAGCTTTGTTAAATCAGGAGTGTTGAACAGAGGAGAGGCTGGTGGAGCGGGGCGTGCTGCTTCCACGGGGCAGCAGGTGTCCGGAAGATAAGGGGCTGGGCACTCGAGTGTAATGAAGTGGGGCGTGTGGATTGTTAGCCTGCACTGGGAAAGAGGGGGCTTGTGACAGCCCAGAGTGGAACCCCTGTGCTGCCAGCAGTTTTGGGAGAGTGTACCCCAGTGGGCACAGAAAAGGCTCTCTCATACACCATAAGCAGGGGGTAGTAATTTACCAACAGGCATGGGGAGGCACCGCCCACTGCCCCCTATGCCAGCCCCCACGCTCCTCTGTCTCCTCCCAGCCACCCTGCCCCTTTACAGCGGATGAGCTGGGCCTATATCCAGGGGGCAACATCCCAGTGAGTTCCTGCAGCATGACCCCTGTCCACCCCACTGGAAAGGACAGTTACTGTTCCGTAACTGGCGTTCTTCGAGATGTGTTGCTCCTGTCTATTCCACAGTAGGTGTGTGTGCTCGCCACGTGAACCAGTGCCGGAAGTTTTTCCCTTAGCAGCATCCGTAGTGGGGGAGCACTGCTGTGACCCCTGGAGTGGCGCCGACATATCACGCCATAAAGGGGGCTGCATGCTCCCCCCACCCTCAGTTCCTTCTTGCCAGACAACTCTGACAGAGGGGAAGGAGGGTGGGATGTGGAATAGACAGGAGCAACATCCGAAGAAGTGGGCTGTAGTCCACGAAAGCTTATGCTCTAATAAATTTGTTAGTCTCAAAGGTGCCACAAGTACTCCTGTTCTTCTTTTTGCTCCTATGTATTCCACAGTAGGTGACTCCAAGCTATACCTAACGGAGGTGGGTAGGAGTTCTGAATAAGTGTTAAGGGTTACCCGGGTGGAGCACCGCCCTACCAAACCCGGCGTCATCCCATGGTTGGGAGAAGATCACATAGTGCGATGAAAAAGTGTGGACAGAGGACCACATAGCAGCCCTGCAGATGTCCTGAATAGGGACATGAGCCACATAGGCCGCGGACGAGGCCTGAGCTCTCGTCGAGTGTGTCTTGACAATAGGAGGTGGGGGAACCCCAGCCAGGTCATAACATGTGCGTATGCACGAGGTGATCCAGTGGGAGATCCACTGGATGAAAACCGGTTGCCCTCTCATGCGCTCGGCCGTAGCAATGAAAAGCTGAGGGGATTTCTGGAATGGCCTTGTTCGATCTAAGTAAAAGGCCAGTGCCCTACGCACACCTAGCATGTGTAGGCGTCGTTCCTCATTGGAGGAATGGGGCTTAGGACACAGGACTGGAAGAAAAACGTCCTGATCCATATGAAACGTCGAGACCACCTTCAGCAGGAAGGCCAGGTGCGGGCGAAGCTGGACCTTCCCCTTATGGAAAACAGTGTACAGGGGATCCGAGGTGAGCGCCCTAAGCTCCGAAACCCTGCAGGCTGAGGTGATAGCCACCAAAAACGCCACTTTCTCCGATAAGTGAGACCAGGAGCACACGGCCAGGGGCTCAAAGGGTGGCCCCGTGAGGCGTGACAGTACCAGGTTCAGGTTCCACGGTGGGATCGGGGGTCTAGCATAAGGGAACGCTCTGTCCAAACCCTTTAAAAACCTGGAAGTCATATGGTGGGAGAACATGGACTGTCCCGCCATCGGAGGGTGGAAGGCTGAGATGGCTGCCAGGTGCACCCTGATCGAGGAGGGGGCCAGCCCTTGGGTCCTAAGGGACAGGAGGTAGTCCAGGACCAGCTGGAGCGGAGCAGACGCGGGGAAGGAACCTCTCTCCCTTGCCCATATAGAGAACCAATACCACTTAGCCAGGTAGGATCTCCATGTGGACGACTTCCTGCTCTCAAGCAGGACCCATCTAACAGCCTCGGTACACCTCCCCTCCTCCGCATCTAGCCACGGAGCAGCCATGCTGTCAGGTGGAGCGGGGCCAGATTGGGATGGAGGAGACGACCTCCCTCCTGGGAGAGGAGGTCCAGGCGTAGCGGCAGCCTGCAAGGGGGGGCCGCCAATAGTTGCAGTAGTGTCCCGTACCAATGTTGACAGGCCCAATCTGGGGCTATCAGGATAATCCTTGCCCCGTCTGATTTCACCTTCTGTAGGACCCTGCCTATGAGGGGAAAAGGCGGGAAGGCGTACATCAGGGGCCTCGACCAACTGAGCAGGAACGCGTCCGTCATGGCCCCGTCACCCTCTCCCATCCTGGAGCAGAACCTGGGACACAGGCGATTTTGGGCAGTGGTGAACAGGTCTACCTGGGGAGCACCCCACTGTAGGAACATCCACTCTGCTACCTCCCTGTGCAGGGATCACTCGTGTTGATTTGAGAACACCCTGCTCAGGCGATCTGCAAGCATGTTGCTCTCGCCGGGTAGGTGGAACGCTCGGAGGAGGATGTCGTGGGCTATACAGAACTCCCACAGGAGTTGGGCTTCCTGGCATGCCCCCTTGCCTGTTGATGTAATACATTGCGGTGGTGTTGTCTGTGAGGACTCTGACCACCTTTCCTTGTAAGTGCTGGCAAAAGGCCAGGCACGCCAGGTGCACAGCCCTGAGTTCCCTGACATTTATGTGCAGGGTCAGTTCCTCGGGTGACCACATACCCTGGTCCTGAAGTCCCCGACATGGATTCCCCAGCCCAGGTCCAAGACATCCAACACTAGATCTAGGGATGGAGAGGGCTCTTGGAAGGGGATACCCCGGAGCATGTTGCTCGGGAGGGACCACCATTGTAGATCTGCCACCACCATTGGCAGCACCGTGACGACCTTGTCCAGGCCATCCCTGGCCTGGGAGTACTGGGAGGCCAACCACAGTGGAGGGGCCACATCCAGAGCCTGGCATGTCGCACCACCGAGGTGCACGCGGCCATGTGGCCGAGGATTTGAAAGCACATCCGAGCCGTGGTCACTGGGAAGGCCGTGACCGAGGCGATGAGGCCTTTGAGCGCCTCGAACCTGTCCCTTGGAAGGGAGGCCGTGGCCGCCCAGGAATCTAACAGCGCTCCTATGAATTCTATGTGCTGGACCGGTACTAACGTGGATTTTTCCTCGTTTACCACTAGGCCTAGAGCTGAGCAGGTGCGTAGCAGGAAGGTTATCTGCTGCTGCACCTGGGACCGGGACTTGCCCTTAAGCAGCCAGTCGTCCAGGTAGGGAAAGATCTGCAGCCCTCTCCTCCTGAGGTGGGCCGCTACCACCACTATACACTTTGTGAAGACCCTGGGGGCCATCGAGAGGCCAAAGGGGAGGACCATAAACTGGTAGTGGTCCTGACCCATCAGGAAACGGAGGAGGCGCCTGTGACCCTCGAAAATGTGGATGTAGAAGTAGGCATCCTGGAGGTCCAGTGCTGCAAACCAATCCCCCGGGTCTAGGGAGGGAATAATAGAGGCCAGGGACACCATGCGGAATTTGCAGAGAACCAAGAACTGATTGAGCTTCCGCAGATCGAGGATGGGCCGAAGCCCACCCGTCGCCTTCGGGATGAGAAAATACCTGGAATAGAATCCCTTGCCCCGGAATTCCCAAGGTACCCTCTCCATGGCTCCCAGGGAGAGGAGGCGCTGTACCTCCTGATCCAGAAGGAGCGCATGTTCCGGGTCCTCCGCCGACTCCCTGGCCGGAGGGCAACTGGGAGGGGGCAACACAAACTGCAACCTGTACCCCAGGGATACAGTGTTGCGGACCCAGCGGTCCGTAGTAATACGGAACCATTGCAGACTGAAGGCAGGCAAACGATTGGCAAACCTGAACTTTATTAACTGGGGGGAGGTTAACCTGGCAACCGACCCGGCGACCCCCCACAAGCAGTCAAAAACGCCGCTTCCCCGGCCTCCTGGACTTAGAGGGCCCAAGACAAGGGGCCGAATGGGATTGGTGTTGTGACCGGCACCTCTGTTCCCGCTGCTTCATAGGGGAGGGCTCATATCTGCCCTGAGCCTGTGAAGTGGAGGTGTGAGGCCTGGGCTTGTCCTTGGCCAGCGGGACGTACAGGCCCAGCGGGACGTACAGGCCCAGCATGTGCAGGGTGGTACGGGAGTCTTTCATCCCGTGCAGACAGGTGTCTGTTTGATCAGCAAACAGGGCCCGACCGTCGAATGGAAGGTCCTGTATGATCGACTGGGACTCAGCCGATAGTCCAGAGAGCAAAAGCCAGGACGCCCTTCTCATAAAGACCGCCGCAGCCACTGAATGAGCGGCCGTGTCCGCTGCATCGGAGGCCGCCTGGACGCTGCTTTAGCTGCTGCCGTACCTTCATCAAGCAGAGCCGGAACTCCTTCCTGTCCTTCTCGTGGAGGGAGGGCTCGAACTTGGGAAGGAATCCCCAAAGATTAAATCATATCTGCTCAAGAGTGCCTGGTGGTTGGCTACTCTGAGCTGAAAACTCGCAGACGAATAAACCTTTCTCCCAAAGGAATCCAGCCTGCAAGCATCTTTGTCCTTAGGGGTGGGAGCAGGTTGGCCATGTCTCTCTCGGTGGTTCACTGACTCCACCACTAGAGAGTTCGGAGCTGGGTGAGATTAGAGATACTTGTGCCCCTTTGTGGACACAAAGTACTTCCGCTCGGCCTTTTTGGAAATAGGACCCAGGGATGCCGGGGTCTGCCAGAGGCCAGTAGTAATATTGGCCACCCCCTGATGGAGCGGGAGGGCCATGCGCCCCGGCGTCGAGGAGGTAAGGACATTGAACAACGTGTCCGATGGTTCCTCCATCTCCTCAGCCTGGAGCTGGAGGTTTGATGCTACCCTCCTGAGAAGCTGCTGGTGGGCCTTGAAATCCTCCTGAGAGACCGGAGGAAGGGCAGCCACAGAGTCATCCGGTGCTGAGGAGGTTGGTGCCACGGTGTCGTCAGCACCCAGCGGTACTGGTAGCTCGACGTCCTGACCCTGGGCCCGAGTCAGTGCCGGAGGGTCAGTGCCCACTGCCTCATCACGGTGCCGAGGCGGTGACATCGGCTGGGCTTGGGACGCTCTCCCCACGGAGCGGGGTCCCGGCGGTGCCAGTGCCTGGGGCCACGGTGCCCACAGGCACAACTGTCCCTGCCAGGGAACGGCAAGGTCCTGGGACGCGAGGGGGCCCGGAAGGGCTGGCTGGTCCTGCGGAACCGAGCGGCTCGAGGAGGGGCGGCTGGGTGCCGAGGCAGAGGTCCAGGACGAACGCATGGTGCCGTATGAACGGCTGGAGCGGTCCCGAACATGACGTCTCCGGCCCCTGGAGGAGGACAGGTAGGAGTCGTGAGTACTGTCTCTGTATTCCCTCCGGCGGCCAAGACTATGACGCCTCGGTGCCTGGGACTCCCGTGACAAACTCTGAGCATGGCGCCTTCCACGGCGGGTGCCAGAGTATGAACATCGGTGCCGCCGCCGCCGAGACCTGTCCTTGCAGGTAAGGCTCGAAGAGGAGCGGCGGCGCCTTTTAGTACCACCCTACGGTCTCCCAGAGAGGAGGAGGTAAGCTCGCTCACAGACGACCCTGCTCGCAGGGTGGAGGCGCACCTTGGTCCGTGGCTCGGCCCTTCGACTCGGGATGGAGCCTCGACCTCGGAGATGTCCGGAGAAGGTTGATGGGCACTCAGCGGTGGCTTCCCATGGGATCGGGGGCCCGACTGAAGCGGCGCTCCCGGCACCGGAAGCGTCATGATGTCGCACGCGGCCTGAGCTGCCTCCAGCGTCGAAGGCATTCTCACCTCTGGCGAGGCGCGCGTGGACAGCACCGGACTACTCCGCTCCACCCGAGTCAGAGGTCTCGGTCCCAATGGGGATCGTGGGCTGCCCAACGCGGGTCTGGCCTCACCCCAATCTTTCTCCCGGCACCGCTGAGTCTTCCCTTGCTTCTTAGAAGGGGAGCGGTGCCGGGTCGTTGACGGGGCCTCGCTGCGCACCAACGACGCGGTACCGGGCGCGGAATCAGGATGGCGCATCAGAAGCGCTTTGCTACGTGGTGCCCGGCGCGGGGTCGACTCGACACGCCGGTGCCGGGGCTAATGCCGACTCCATTAGGAGGGCTCGGAGTCAGATCTCACGCTCCTTCTTTGTTCACAGCTTGAAGGAGCAGCAAATTTTACACTTCTCACTAATGTGAGCCTCGCCCAGACAGCAAAGACACTGATTGTGTGGATCACTTCTGAGCATAGAGTTGCGACAAGAGTCGCACGACTTGAAGCCTGGGCCACGGGGCATGCCCCGAGCCAGGAACCAACGAAAGAAGTTTAGCAAAAAAGGTTCAGTGAGACTGGACACTACTAAGGCTATAAACGCTGCAGCCAAGGCTGGAGCACAAAGTTCCGACTACCTTCACTGGCAGAAAGAAGGAACTGAGGATGGGGGGGCACACAGCCCCCTTTATGGCGCGATATGTCGTCGCCACTCCAGGGGTCGCAGCGGTGCTCCCCCACTACGGATGCTGCTAAGGGAAAATCTTCCAGCACTGGTGCACGTGGCGAGCACGCACACCTACTGTGGAATACACAGGAGCAATCACTCGAAGAAGAAACTAGGGTGACCAGACAGCAAGTGTGAAAAATCGGGACAGGGGGTCGGGGGGGGGGAATAGGAGCCTATATAAGAAAAAGCCCCAAATATCGGGACTGTCCCTATAAAATCAGGACATCTGGTCACCCTACTGGAAACTCTACCCCTAGCCCCCTGGGACCCCTGCCTGGATAGGTCCTCCCTCCCCTGCCCCACACACTGAGCACCTCATCAAACTGCTCCGTCAGCTGCTGGATGATCTCCGAGTTTTGCTGCTTCCTGAACATCTCCGGGGTCACCACACCTGCCAAGGGGAGAGAGGTGAAAGCTGGGCTCCCCACAAAGCTGCATGAACCCACAGACTACCCAGGGATCTCTCAGCAGTTCCTCCCCTGGCAGAGGCAGGGAATGGGGTTCGGAGCTCACCCTAAAAAGAGGTGTTGGGGGCAAATCCAGAGGTGGGTACCAGCGTGAGGAGCTGGGCTGTGCCACAGGTGGGTACAGGGCTGGGCCAGGGATCTCAGGATGCAGGCCCAGGGCCTCTCACCTTTGCAGCCACAGGAGCGGATGAAGAAGTTGACGAGCTCCAGGAACCCAGCTTCCTTGTTCTGCTTGTAGCTCTCCAGCCAGTCATCCACCACAGACTTAGGGGGCAGGAAACATGAAGAAAGAGACAGGAGAAGTAGGGGTTACGCAGGGCATGGGACACAGAGATAGGGCCTAAGCACCCGAAGTCAAACAACAGAGGGGCCTGTGGCACCTTTAAGACTAACAGAAGTATTGGGAGCATAAGCTTTCGTGGGTAAGACCTCACTTCTTCAGATGCAAGTGAGGTTCTTACCCACGAAAGCTTATGCTCCCAATACTTCTGTTAGTCTTAAAGGTGCCACAGGACCCTCTGTTGCTTTTTACAGATTCAGACTAACACGGCTGCCCCTCTGATACAAAGTCAAACAGTGAGTCAGCAAGGCCGGGGAGAGAACCCAGGAGTCCTGGCTCCCAGCCCCCCCTGCTCTAACCCACCAGCCCCCACTCTCCTCCCAGAGCCAGGGGAGAGAACCCAGGAGTCCTGGATCCCAGCCCCCTGCTCTAACCCACCAGCTCCCACTCCCCTCTGAGAGTCGGGGAGAGAACCCAGGAGTCCCAGTGATACTCCAGTGCAGTGACATGGGGAGGGTGGAACCAGGGGGATGAAGAGAGTGTGGTTACCTCCATGGCACTCTTCGCCAGCCTCACTACCTCAAAGAGGTTGCTGGGCTCTGGGTTTCTCTCAGCCAGGCTATCCCCATCCCTGCTGGCATCTTTCCGGGGTCGCTTGGCTGTCTGGGGGAGGGGGGTGAGGAGAAAAGACACCGGCTGAGCCCCGGGTTCGAGTAGATCACAGCTTCATGAGAAGTGTCCCAGAGAGACAACAGTGAATCCATGGTCCAGGGAGGCTGGGGTTCCTGCCCTGGCTGGCCACAACAGGGGGAAGGGGGAGGCTGGGACCAGGGTCAGAAGCTCCTGGGCTCTGCTGCACCTGCAACATCAGCTCCATGGCACAATGCTGGCTGGAGCAGAAGAGCTGGGATCAGACTGAGTGGGGGCAGAGAGAGGCTTGGGGGGCACAGAGGACCAGGCTGAAGCTCAGGGGGTTGAGGGTGTCCACATGAAGGGAGGCTGGGGAGCCAAGGGGGTGTACCAGGGTGCAGCTCAAGGAGCTGGGAGACTGGAGAGGTCATGCATAATAGGGTGCCTCTCTGGGGACTGTGGAGGCGCCAGCCAGGGTGCATCTCTGGAATCTGCAGGAGTGAACACCAGGGTACATCTCTGGGGACTGGGAGATAGTGGAGGCGCATACCAGGCTGCGGCTCAGGGGACTGCGGGGGCACATACAGGGTGCAGCTCAGGGGACTAGGATACCAGTGAGCTCTGTGTTCTTGGGGAACCAGGGCACAGTATCCAGCCTGTCCGACTCACCCCCACCCCCAGCCTCTCCTTAAACCATCATAGAAAAGACTTGCAGAGAGCAATGAAGGGCGGATGGGAGACGCACCTAGACCCCTCCTGACAAGGGTGACAAGTTTAAGACATCCCCATTTTCATACAGAATGGAGAGCAGAGACAACTCCCCATGCCTCATCTGCATGAGCCATGGGACAGGGATTAGCATAAATAAAGAACAGAGAACCGCAGGGAACTCTGGGACCAGAAAAGCAGAAATTTCTGCTCCAGATGTTAATGGACCTACACCTGCCCACACCCAGCTCAGGAATTATCAGACCAATTCTAGTATAATGAATCCTTGATTAATATCCAAAACTCTGCAGCAGCCTAGTTGCATTAGGAGCTTCCTGGGAAAAAACACCACCCAT
Organism: Malaclemys terrapin pileata; assembly: GCF_027887155.1. NCBI lineage: Eukaryota > Metazoa > Chordata > Testudines > Emydidae > Malaclemys > Malaclemys terrapin. Next base: position 274,831 of record NC_071519.1, on the reverse strand, counting down.
AGCCAAGAGTGATCAGCTCCCAGCCTCTAGCCTAAAGAAAACCCTGGCGTCATCAGTTTACCCATAAACAAACCAAGTGTTCTCCCTTGAACCATTGTTGTTTCCCTACAAAAACCCCTACCTGTGCCCAAGTCAGGGTTCTGATGCTTAGATCCAAGCTCTGCATCAGTTCCACTGGGACTCCATCTTCTCCTGACGGATCGTGCTGGGGGCTCTGCCGGTCTCCGCCGGTCTCCCTGAGCTACCACCATCACCTTGGAACCCCAACCAGTTCAAGCCTCATGGAGTGGGTAAAACCCCCCTTCTTTCTCTCTCTCTCTTTTCCTTTCTATCTTAGGCATTAACCTTGAATAATGTATGTTATGTTGGTTTAGCTCTCCTTGTGTAGTGATCACTAGTATTCAATAAATAACTTTGTCGTTGAAATTCCTGTCCAACTTGTATGGTTAAGCTGGTTGCTTCCCTCTCTCTGGCTGAACTTTACTCTTTTGTGATTTTAGCTTCCCCCATATACTCTACAGCAACGCTTCTTTTACCTAAGCTAAAGATCCCTGCAGCGCCCAAAATCCTGTAGGGTTTGCTCATCAAGTTGGGGGTTACTGCCGGTGCAATTGTGATGCGAGAGTGGGGATAGGGACGTGCTGAAACTGGGACGCATAAGGGTGACAGTTTGAAAGTGCTGCTTGACCCAGTCCATGGATATACAAGGGGGGGGGGGCAGCTTAAAGTGCTCCATCCAGCTCAGTGAGTCCAGGGACATATAAGGGGTCAGCTTGAAAGTGCTGATTGACCAGGTCAGCTCAGACTTGGGTGGGTGGGTGTGGGTGTTCAGCCGGTTCTGGGGCTGGAGGAACCCAGCCCTAGGGAATCTAGGTCCTGCAGGATAGCTCCACTGGGAGGGAATTTGCCACAGGGAGAAGTAGAGCTTCACATGAAAACACACGTGACACAAGCAGTACATTGACAGAATTACAGAAAACGAAGAGTAACCCGAATAAATGAGCATACCCCAAAGTAATGGACAAATCTGGTAACAACTGGGAGATTGGGAAGACGCACACTAGGGTGTGGTTCAGGGGACTGCAGGAACGCATACCAGGGTGCGGCTCAGGGGGCTGGGACTGGAGAGGAGATAGGCAAGGGCCATGCATAACAGGGTGTGGTTCTGGGGATTGGGAGATTGGGGAGACGCACAAGAGGGTGCAGGACTGTGGGGGCGCCTACCAGGGTGCGGCTCGGGGGGCTGGGAGACTGAAGAGGAGATAGGCAAGGGCCATGCATACCAGGGTGCAGCTAAGAGGGGTCCTAGTGCCCCGCTTGCCGCCCTTCCGGAGCGTGTCCTCAAAGTCACTGCCCGAGTCGGAGCCACCTCCATCTTCACTGCTGCTCAGGTCCCTATGGGCAGAGCACACGTCCTGACCAGTCAGCCCCCATGGCCTCGCTGCCCTCCTCACAGCCCCAGAGCTCCCGTCATGCCACCCGGCACATCCACACCACCCCAGCAACCGCTGTGGTCTGAGGACTCCCCAGTGATAGACCTGTAGGACTGGAAGGGACCTCAGGAAGTTAAATTAGTCCAGTCCCCTGCACTGAGGCAGAACTAAGTATTATCTAAACCAGTGGTTTTCAAACTGGGGTACATGAGCTCTCGTCAGGCGGTACGTGAGAAAAATCCTGCGATGGCAGACAACACACAGTGTTATCCCTTACCGACCTTGTTTCTGCTTTCATAGGTATATTACAACTCTCTCTCAGATGGGGGTACGTGGTACATTATATTATTCGGAAGGGGTATGCAGCCTAAAAAGTTGGAAAACCACTGAACTAAACCATCCCTGACAAGTGTCTGTCTAACCTGCTCTTAAAATCCTCCAGTGCCAGAGATCCCATAGCCTCCCTGGGCAATTTGTTCAAGGCTTATAGATTCATAGATTATAGGACTGGAAGGGACCTCGAGAGGTCATCGAGTCCAGTCCCCTGCCCGCATGGCAGGACCAAATACTGTCTAGACCATCCCTGATAGACATTTATCTACCCTACTCTTAAATATCTCCAGAGACGGAGATTCCACAACCTCCCTAGGCAATTTGTTCCAGTGTTTAACCACCCTGACAGTTAGGAACTTTTTCCTAATGTCCAACCTAGACCTCCCTTGCTGCAGTTTAAACCCATTGTTTCTGGTTCTATCCTTAGAGGCTAAGGTGAACAAGTTATCTCCCTCCTCCTTATGACACTCTTTTAGATACCTGTAAACTGCTATCATGTCCCCTCTCAGTCTTCTCTTTTCCAAACTAAACAAACCCAATTCTTTCAGCCTTCCTTCATAGGTCATGTTCTCAAGACCTTTAATCATTCTTGTTGCTCTTCTTTGGACCCTTTCCAATTTCTCCACATCTTTTTTAAAATGCAGCGCCCAGAACTGGACACAATACTCCAGCTGAGGCCTAACCAGAGCAGAGTAGAGCGGAAGAATGACTTCTCGTGTCTTGCTCACAACACACCTGTTAATACATCCCAGAATCATGTTTGCTTTTTTTGCAACAGCATCACACTGTTGACTCATATTTAGCCTGTGGTCCACTATAACCCCTAGATCCCTTTCTGCCGTACTCCTTCCTAGACCGTCTTTTCCCATTCTGTATGTGTGAAATTGATTTTTCCTTCCTAAGTGGAGCACTTTGCATTTGTCTTTGTTAAACTTCATCCTGTTTAACTCAGACCATTTCTCCAATTTGTCCAGATCATTTTGAATTATGACCCTGTCCTCCAAAGTAGTTGCAATCCCTCCCAGTTTGGTATCATCCGCAAACTTAATAAGCGTACTTTCTATGCCAATATCTAAGTCGTTGATGAAGATATTGAACAGAGCCGGTCCCAAAACAGACCCCTGCGGTACCCCACTCGTTACGCCTTTCCAGCAGGATTGGGAACCATTAATAACAACTCTCTGAGTACGGTTATCCAGCCAGTTATGCACCCACCTTATAGTAGCCCCATCTAAATTGTATTTGCCTAGTTTATCGATAAGAATATCATGCGAGACCATATCAAATGCCTTACTAAAGTCTAGGTATACCACATCCACCGCTTCACCCTTATCCACAAGGCTCGTTATCCTATCAAAGAAAGCTATCAGATTGGTTTGACACGATTTGCTTAACCACCCTGACAGCTAGGAAGGGCTTCCTCATGTTTTACCTAAACCACCCTTGCTGCAGCTTCAGCCCTTTGCTTGTTGAGAACAATTCATCACCCACCTCTTTAGAACAACCTTTTACGTATTTGAAAACTGTTTTCACGTCCCACCCCCTCAGTCTTCCCTTCTCCAGACTAAACAAACCCATTTTTTTCAATCTTGCCTCGCAGCTTGTGTTTTCTAGACCTTTCCTCATTTTTGTTGCTCTCCTCGGGACTTTCTGCAATCTGTCCACATCTTTCCTGAAGTGTGGTGCCCAGAACTGGACTCAGTACTCCAGTTTAGGCCTCATCAGTGCTGAGTGGAGCTTATATCACTCCTGCTAATACAACCCAGAATGATGTTCACTTTTTTTGGCAGCAATATCACATTTTTGCTCATTTATTTTGGGATCCACCTCAACCCCCAGAGGTTGCCTCAAGCACTCCTTCCTAGGCACTCACACTCCCATTTTGTATTTGTGCAGTTGATTATTCCTCCCTCGGGGTAGAAATTTGCATTTGTCCTTGCTGAATTTCACCCCATTTGTTTCAGACCATTACTCCTGTTTGTTCATTTGGAAGTCTAAACCTTGCAACCTGCTTGGTACCATCCGCAAGCTGTGTAGGTGTGCGCTCTATGCCATTACCCAGTGCTAACTCCTAACCCACCGCTCTCCAGCTTTCCCCAACACTGTCCCCACACCGGTGGTCCTCCAGTGCTCCCCCCCTCCCCGCCTGCTCCCAGACAGCCTGTACAGTGCTCTGCGCCCCACTCACAGGACATCTGGCGCCCCGGAGGCTGGCAGGGAGCCCATCTCCGCATCCCCCTGCGCCACAGAGGGGCTGGAGCTGGTCCACGTGCCCTGCGGCTGCGCCAGGGAAGAACTGGAGCTGCATGGGGAGTTGAGAAGGCGGGAGGATTTCCGCAGTAACATGGCGGGAGGGAGCGAGGCCTGGATCCCGGAGCAGCCTGTGGAAGAGCACAGCACATGTGATGGGATAGCGGGGAGAACGGGGCCTCCCCAAAGGCCAACAAGGGGAAACCACCTGCAGGGTCACCCACCCCGGATCTACATACACCCCCATGAAGATGGGTCCTGAGCCAGCCCAGCCGCAGGGACCGGGCCCGGGGGAGTCACCCCCCACCCCTCCTCCCGCCCCAGAGAGTCCCCTCCCCGGCGAGACCCACCCCGGGGGAGTCACCCCCCCACAGGGACCCACCCCGGGGGAGTCACCCCTTCCCCTCCCCCCACAGGGACCAACCCCGGATCTACATACACCCCCATGGAGATGGGTCCTGAGCCAGCCCAGCCGCAGGGACCGGGCCCGGGGGAGTCACACCCCCCCACCCCTCCTCCCGCCCCAGAGAGTCCCCCCCCCGCAGGGACCCGCCCCTGGGGAGTCACACACCCCGCAGGGACCCGCCCCGGGGGAGTCACACCCCCCCACCCCTCCTCCCGCCCCAGAGAGTCCCCCCCCCGCAGGGACCCGCCCCGGGGGAGTCACACCCCCCCACCCCTCCTCCCGCCCCAGAGAGTCACCCCCCGCTGAGACCCGCCCCAGGGGAGTCACCCCCCCGCAGGGACCCGCCCCGGGGGAGTCACACACCCCGCAGGGACCCGCCCCGGGGGAGTCACACCCCCCCACCCCTCCTCCCGCCCCAGAGAGTCCCCCCCCCGCAGGGACCCGCCCCGGGGGAGTCACACACCCCGCAGGGACCCGCCCCGGGGGAGTCACACCCCCCCACCCCTCCTCCCGCCCCAGAGAGTCACCCCCCCGCTGAGACCCGCCCCAGGGGAGTCACACCCCCCCACCCCTCCTCCCGCCCCAGAGAGTCACCCCCCCGCAGGGACCCGCCCCGGGGGAGTCACACACCCCGCAGGGACCCGCCCCGGGGGAGTCACACCCCCCCACCCCTCCTCCCGCCCCAGAGAGTCACCCCCCCGCTGAGACCCGCCCCAGGGGAGTCACACCCCCCCACCCCTCCTCCCGCCCCAGAGAGTCACCCCCCCGCAGGGACCCGCCCCGGGGGAGTCACACACCCCGCAGGGACCCGCCCCGGGGGAGTCACACCCCCCCACCCCTCCTCCCGCCCCAGAGAGTCCCCCCCCCGCAGGGACCCGCCCCGGGGGAGTCACACACCCCGCAGGGACCCGCCCCGGGGGAGTCACCCCCCCGCAGGGACCCGCCCCGGATCTACATACACCCCCATGGAGACGGGCCCTGAGCCAGCCCAGCCGCCCCGGGGGAGTCACCCCCCACCCCGGAGAGTCCCCTCCCCGCCGAGCCCCGCCCTGGGGACTCCCCCCGCGCAGGGATACAGGGGGCGGGGCTGCTCCTCACGGAGACCCCACCGCACCTCACGGCCGTTGCAAGGGCCGTTGGGGGGGGGGGGTCGCGCGCTTAGAATAAGGGAAGGGGAGTCACGTGGGGTGGAGCCTCGCGCCCCCTTCACCCACCTAGTCAGCGCGGGCGCGCGCGCCGCTCTAACGGCCGAGTTCTCCGCAGCCTCGGGCCCAGCGCGGGAAACGCTCCGGCCACGCCCCGCACGAGGAGCCCGCCCGCCAACACTGCGCAGGCGCGGAACCGCTTCCCATTCCTTCCCAGCGGCCTAGCCCCGCCTCCTCCCAGCCCGCCCACTCCCGCCGGCCCGGCCCCAACCCCTGAGCGGAGACCACGCCCCCGCCGGCCTCTGACGCGCCCCCCGCCCTCGGGGGAGAAGCCCCGCCTCTCCAGCCAGCTGTGCCCCCAAAAGCCCCACCCCTTCTCCAGGCTCCGCCCCCTGGCAGCTTAGACCACGCCCCCTCAGAGGGTTCCTTGTGAGATAAGCTCCACCCCTTCGCAGATGAGACCCTGCCCCATGGGAGATAAGCCCCACCCCTTCCCTGACTTCTTTCCTCCCCCCATCTCCCAGGAGCCTCCCCCACCCTAGAGGTGGCTGCATCTCGGTGCTGGGCGTGGGGCCCTCCAGCCTCCACACCCCACCCTAAAGGGGCCACGTCCCAGCGGTGGGTCCCCCTGTGAACAGCACCTGCCCCACCCCAGAGTAAGATGCTACCAGAATGAGAGTCAATAAATTAAATGTTTTATTGTGCGATATAAAATGAAATTAAAAAAAAAAAAAAAGACAAAAACCAACACGGAGAAAGTCATCCAAACTTGTTAAAAAGAGGTTCGTTCACTTAAAAAGCCAGATCAGCGTCTACTGTACATTGTGCTACAAAACCCCTCGTGCCAGGCCCGGGAAAGTCACCCCACGCCCAGCCCAGGGGACGCTGCCCCCATGCCAAAGGGGAGCGGCCTGGCTACCCCAGGCCCGGCCCCCCCAACAGGGGCGCTGCGGGGAGCGGGCCAGGAGCTCCCACCCCACTCCCTGCCCTGCTGTAGGGCGGATACTGGGGGGGGGGAGGGGTGAGCGAGACCGAGACCCGCTGGGGCTGCTCAGAGCTGGGACCGCAGGGCAGAGCGAGCGGGGGTGAGGGTAAAAGATGTGTATGTTCTGGAAAGAGTAGGAAATAAATCAGTCCTGCCCCCGCTGCCCACCCTATAAAAGATTAATCTGGCCGTTGCCTCATTAAAAAAGAGCCCCCCAAATAAATACACCCTGTAAAAAAAAAAAAAAAAAAAACATAAAAAAATAAAAGCTCTGTGTGGGGCCCGTGCCCTGCCCCCCCGGGTACATTCATCCATGCTCGGCCTGGGGCCTAACTAACCTAGCCCCCCTCCCTCCCCTTGGCAATTTCCCCTGGGGGGGGCTGGATAAACCTCACCTCCTAGCCCCCCCAAACCCTCCCCTCCATCCCTCCTCCCCTAATGCTACTTTCCATCTCGCTCTCCACCCCCCCCGGCCCCCCCCAGTTCCCCAGGCTGGGGGAGCCCCTGGAAGAGACGAGTCCCCCCCCAGCTGCACCCCGAGTGAGGGATCCCCATACATTCGTGGCGCCCGGGGAGTTACTGCCCCAGCAGGGGCAGTGCCAGGGCAGGAAGCAGCAGGAGGGGGAGGGCACGGCCCCCCCAGGAGGCAGCACGGCTGCTGCTGCCCCCCATGCGGTGGTTCTGCCTGGAGCCCTTGCTGGGCCGGTCCTTGCGGTGCGAACGGGAGTCGGGGGGGCGGGACCCCGAGTGGCTGCTGCCGCTGCCCCCTCCAGCCGGCCAGTCCTCGCTGTACCGCTCGCCCCCTCCCGAGCCACTGCCATCCTCATCTGCAACCAAAGCAAAGGAGGGGGGCGTTAACGACACGGGGGCCCCCCAGCCACGCCTCCCGAGGGGGGTTGCAAGGGCCTGGAGAGGGTGTTTATGGGGGACACCAACCCCCCCTCCCAGCCCTGGACCCCAGGAGAACAGATGACGAGGCACTCGCCGCCCGGGTCCCACCCCCATCACCCAGGCGAGCGGGGGGCCAGGAGCAGAGTCCCTCCAGGGAATGCCCCAGCAGCCCCCCCAGCCCCCAGGGGGGCCCCCACCCGCCTCCCAGACTCACAGGTGTCCTGGAAGTCGAGGTCCCGGCCCCCGTAGGCCCCCTGCAGGCGGCTGGTGGCCACCCGCAGCTGCAGGATGTGCTGGCGAGTGAGCAGGTCGGGCCGCCCGATGTCCACCTCCACCTCCGGGTTATTGATCTGATTCACCAGCCCGTCCCCCGTCACATCCGGGAGGTACCTGGGGGGGAGGGGGGAGTCAGAGACAGCTCCACTCCCAGCCGGAGGGGGGGCGGCAGGGGCACCAGCTGTGGGGGGACGCTCCCGGCACCCCAAGCCCTGGCCTCTCCGAGAAGGGAGCGCCGTGGGGCAGGAGCGCTGCCTGTGGGGGAAGCTCCCCCCGGTCCCCCCTCATTTTGCCCAGCCAAGCCTGCCCCGGGCGCCCCCTCACCTGCCCCGGGCCTGCCCGTTCCAGCACTTGTCCTCGTCCGTCACGTCAGCCGCCACCTTCCCGTCGCTGCAGAGCGTGTGGGGCAGGGTGACCCAGAACCCCCGCATCAGCCGCAGCTTCTCCTTCACGTCTGTCACCTGGGGGGGAGGGGAGGCGGATGGGATCAGTGCCCATGGGCCAGCTCCCCAGGGTGGGCTGGGGGACATGAGCCCCTACACCCCACCCCGGGGGGAAGTGGGGGGGGGGGGGTTTCTGTAATATGCCTCTGAAGCCTGTGCATCCCTCAGTTTCCCTCCGCGCACGTGTGAAAGGGTTAAGCCTGCTCTTGGGGTGAGTGCCAGTGGCCCCATCTCAAAGGAGAACCCCACAGAGGCGACGGTGACCCCAGGGGACCCCCCAGAGGATGGAGACTGTCCCCCGCCTCTCGGCAGTCTGGGCCCCAGCCCCAAAACCCCACGATAACAGTCAGCTCTGTGTTTTCAGGGAACCAGGGTGCAGTGTCCAGCCTGTCTGACTCATGAGGGACACCCCCCCGCCCCTCCTTGAACCAAAACCAACCAGAGAAAAGGTTTGCAGACAGCAGTGAAGGGCGGATGGGAGACGCACCTATACCCCTCCTGACAAGGGTGACAAGTTTAAGACATCCCCATTTTCAAACAGAATGGAGAGCAGAGACAACTCCCCATGCCTCATCTGCATGAAATGGGACAGGGATTAGCATAAATAAAGAACAGAGAACCGCAGGGAACTCTGGGACCAGAAAAGCAGGGACGCACTGCATTATGGGAATTTCTGCTCCAGATGTTAATGGACCTACTCCTGCCCACACCCAGCTCAGCAATTATCAGACCAATTCTAGTATAATGAATCCTTGATTAATATCCAAAACTCTGCAGCAGCCTAGTTGCATTGGAGCTCCCTGGGAAAAAACACCACCCATAGCCAAGAGTGATCAGCTCCCAGCCTCTAGCCTAAAGAAAACCCTGGCGTCATCAGTTTACCCATAAACAAACCAAGTGTTCTCCCTTGAACCATTGTTGTTTCCCTACAAAAACCCCTACCTGTGCCCAAGTCAGGGTTCTGATGCTTAGATCCAAGCTCTGCATCAGTTCCACTGGGACTCCATCTTCTCCTGACGGATCGTGCTGGGGGCTCTGCCGGTCTCCGCTGGTCTCCCTGAGCTACCACCATCACCTTGGAACCCCAACCAGTTCAAGCCTCATGGAGTGGGTAAAACCCCCCTTCTTTCTCTCTCTGTCTTTTCCTTTCTATCTTAGGCATTAACCTTGAATAATGTATGTTATGTTGGTTTAGCTCTCCTTGTGTAGTGATCACTAGTATTCAATAAATAACTTTGTCGTTGAAATTCCTGTCCAACTTGTATGGTTAAGCTGGTTAGAATCATAGAATATCAGAGTTGGAAGGGACCTCAAGAGGTCATCTAGTCCAACCCCCTGCTCAAAGCAGGACCAATTCCCAGCTAAATCATCCCAGCCAGGGCTTTGTCAAGCCGGGCCTTAAAAACCTCCAACGAAGGAGACTCCACTACCTCCCTAGGTAACGCATTCCAGTGTTTCACCACCCTCCTAGTGAAATAGTTTTTCCTGATATCCAACCTGGACCTCCCCCACTGCAACTTGAGACCATTGCTCCTTGTTCTGTCATCTGCCAACACTGAGAACAGCCGAGCTCCATCCTCTTTGGAACCCTCCTTCAGGTAGTTGAAGGCTGCTATCAAATCCCCCCTCATTCTTCTCTTCTGGAGACTAAACAATCCCAGTTCCCTCAGCCTCTCCTCATAAGTCATGTGCTCCATCCCCCTAATCATTTTAGTTGCTTCCCTCTCTCTGGCTGAACTTTACTCTTTTGTGATTTTAGCTTCCCCCATATACTCTACAGCAACGCTTCTTTTACCTAAGCTAAAGATCCCTGCAGCGCCCAAAATCCTGTAGGGTTTGCTCATCAAGTTGGGGGTTATTACCGGTGCAATTGTGATGCGAGAGTGGGGATAGGGACGTGCTGAAACTGGGACGCATAAGGGGTCAGCTTGAAATTGCAGATTGACCCTGTCCGCTCAGATTGCTCTGTGTGTGCGCGCGTGGGAGGGTGGTGGGTGTGTGTGTGTGTAACACCCGGGAAGGGCACTCCTCCTTGGCGGCTGGCTCAGTGGGGCAGACCTCACGGGGGGAGGGGGCTCGGGTACGCTGCGGGGGGGGGGGGCAGCGCTACGGGGGGTCCGTACCAGTCGGTCCAGGTTGGTCCCCGCAACAGTGGTGGGCTTCTCCTCGGGCGGGTAGGTGCGGAAGCGACGCTTGGTCTCATCCCGGGCGGCGCGGCGGGATCGGGCGGGCGCCGGGCGCGGTGTCCCGCAGCCCTGAAACACCTGGTGGGGGCAGGGGGAGAGATGGGGTGCTGGGGCCAGCTCAGAGCCAGCCAGACCCCCCCCCCCCCCCCAAGCGCTGCAAGCTTCCCCGTAGCAGTGCCCCCGCCCCCCCGCCGCGAGCTTCCCCCAGCAGTGCCCCCCCGCCACAAGCTTCTCCCCGGCAGTGCCCCCACCCCCAGCGTTGCGAGCTCCCCCCAGCAGTGCGAGCCCCCGACCTTGGCCGAGGTCTGCACCCCGTTCTCCTGCAGGTACATGATCCCCTCTGAGATCTTCACCCCGATGGAGTCGGCCGCCAGCTCCACGTTGAAGGGCCCCTCCAGCCGCTCGGCCACCTGGATCAGAGCATCTGGGGGGTGGGGGGGGGGGGGAGCTGAGTTACACCATGGGGAAGGGGGAGCCCCCCCAGAGATCCCCCCGCCAGTGCAGCTCCATGGGGGGCACACACAAGCCGGTAGCGGGGGCAAAGCCCAGGCGGGGAGAGTCCACTGAGTAGACTCCCTCCCCCCCTTACCCCATGCCCCCCACCCAGCTCCCCCCCAGCACCCCGGGGTCTCACCGAGGAAGCGGTTCCACTCGGGGTCCAGCTCAGCCGGGCGGGCCAGGCAGCCCTTCATGACGTTGAGGCAGAAGGCGTTGCAGGGTTTGAGGGCCGGGGTCCCGCGGCACAGGGGACAGGAGGACATGCGCATGGCGGCCCGCAGGCACTCCCCGCTGGGGGGCAGCTGGGGGGACACGGGGGTCAGAGAGGGGACCCCCCAATACACTGCACTGGGGGGACACGGGGGGCAGAGGGGACCCACCCCCTCCATACACTGCACAGGGGGGGAGACACAGGGGCAAAGAGGGGACCCCCCATACACTGCACTGGGGGCACATGGGGAGCAGAGAGGGGACCCCCCCCATACACTGCACTGGGGGGACACGGGGGGAAGAGGGGACCCGCCCCCGCGGCCGGCATTCCCTGCTGGGGACCCCAGTGGTGTCGATGGGTGAGCCCCAAGTGGCCCCTCAGGCTCTGTGGGGTGGGAGAGGAAAATCTAGTGGGTCCCCAGGCTCTGGGTTGACTCCAAAGGGCAGCCAAAGGGACAGAGAGAGACCTCCCCCAGCGTCCCCACCCCTCTGCCACCCCCTACCCCACAGCCCCCTGCCCCCCCAATGTCCCCCCTGCATCCCTACCCAACAACCCCTCTGCCCCCGCCATCTCTCCCACCAAGGCCCCTCTGCCCCCCCATGCCTCCTCTGGCACCCACCTCCCCCCACAGCCTATTTGCCCCCCAGCTCCCTCATGCCAACCCCACAGCCCCCCGCCTCCCCCTGCAGGCCCACCCCACACACCCGCCCCTCTGCCCCCCCACACACACACCTCCCCACACTCACTTTGGAGGCCTTGGCGACCACATCACGCCCGGTGGCCAGTCCCTGCACGAAGGCCCGAGCTGCCACGAACGCCCGCGTCACCTGGGGGAGACAGGAGGAATGAGGGGAACACCCTGAGGCCCCCAAAACCCCCAGCTCCCCCAGAGATCCCCCCAGCCCAGAGCCCCGAGTCCCCTGGCCACACCCCAGAGCCCCCAGCCCCCCGGAGACCTCCCCAGTGCCCTGGCCACACCCCAGAGCCCCCAGCCACCCGGAGACCTCCCCAGTCCCCTGGCCACACCCCAGAGCCCCCAGCCTCCCGGAGACCTCCCCAGTGCCCTGGCCACACCCCAGAGCCCCCAGCCACCCGGAGACCTCCCCAGTCCCCTGGCCACACCCCAGATCCCCCAGCCCCCCCAGTCCTCCAGCCACACCCCAGAGCCCCCAGCCTCCCGAAGACCTCCCCAGTGCCCTGGCCACACCCCAGAGCCCCCAGCCCCCCCAGTCCTCCAGCCACACCCCAGAGCCCCCAGCCTCCCGGAGACCTCCCCAGTGCCCTGGCCACACCCCAGAGCCCCCAGCCACCCGGAGACCTCCCCAGTCCCCCAGCCACACCCCAGAGCCCCCAGCCCCCTGGCCACACCCTAGAGCCCCCAGCCCCCCAGAGACCTCTCCAGTGCCCTGGCCACACCCCAGAGCCCCCAGCCCCCCAGAGCCCTCCCCAGTGCCCTGGCCACACCCCAGAGCCCCCACCCCGCCGGAGACCTCCCCAGTCCCCTGGCCACACCCCAGAGCCCCCAGCCTCCCGGAGACCTCCCCAGTGCCCTGGCCACACCCCAGAGCCCCCAGCCACCCGGAGACCTCCCCAGTCCCCTGGCCACACCCCAGAGCCCCCAGCCCCCCCAGCCACACCCCAGAGCCCCCAGTCCCCTGGCCACACCCTAGAGCCCCCAGCCCCGCATAGCCCCCAGCCCCCCAGAGACCTCCCCAGTGCCCTGGCCACACCCAGAGGCCCCACCCCGCCGGAGACCTCCCCAGTCCCCTGGCCACACCCTAGAGCCCCCAGCCTCCCGGAGACCTCCCCAGTGCCCTGGCCACACCCCAGAGCCCCCAGCCCCCCCAGTCCCCTGGCCACACCCCAGAGCCCCCAGCCCCCCAGTCCCCTGGCTACACCCCAGAGCCCTCACCCTGCCGAAGACCTCCCCAGTGCCCTGGCCACACCCCAGAGCCCCCAGTCCCCCAGCCACACCCCAGAGCCCCCAGCCCCCCAGTCCCCTGGCCACACCCCAGAGCCCCCAGCCTCCCGGAGACCTCCCCAGTGCCCTGGCCACATCCCAGAGCCCCCAGCCCTGCATGGGGAGCTGTGAGAGGACACCCAGGGTCTCCCCTGGCTCAGCCCCTTGGGCCCCAGGTAGCCCCCAGCCCCACAGGCCGCAGCGCTGGGCCCAGCCCGGGGGTGGGGGGATACGGAGTCTCACCTGCAGGCGCAGCTTGCGGGGCACGTCCCCGAAGGGCCGCAGCGCCTCCCCCTGACGCGCCACGCACTCCAGGTACTCGGCGGGGAACTGGTACTGGGGGTTGAGCAGGGGCAGCATCCGCTCCAGCAGCCGGGCCCAGAACTCACCCAGCGCCTCGTCCAGGCTGAGCCGGGCGCCCTGCTGGTGCCGCCGCAGCTCGGCGAAGAGCCCCTGGAAGAGCCGGGCGTTCTGGGCGTACAGGCGGCCATAGGTCTGCGTGAACATGGCCTGCAGCCCCCGCTCGGCCGCTGCCAGCAGCTCCCGGAAAAACTCTGCACGGGGGGTGGGGGAGGGAACGGGGAAAAACCCCAGGAGATGTCAGGCAGATTGAGGGGACCCTAAGCCCCTGCCCCCCCGTACACGTCTCCCGGTCCCTGTCCCCATCGCGGTGGGGGCTCCTGGGTTACAGCGGAGGGGGCTGGGAGCCAGGACTCCTGGGTTCTCTCCCTGGCTCTGGGAGGGGAGTGGGGGCTGGTGGTTAGAGCAGGGGGGGCTGGGAGCCAGGAATCCTGAGTTCTCTCCCCGGCCCTGGGAGAGGAGTAGGGGCTGGTGGGTTAGAGCAGCAGGGGCTGGAGCCAGGATGCCTGGGTTCTCTCCCTGGCTCTGGGAGGGGAGTGGGGGCTGGTGGTTAGAGCAGAGAGGGCTGGGAGCCAGGACTCCTAGGTTATCTCCCCAACTCTGGGAGGGGGGGGGGGGGGCTGGTGGGTCAGAGCGAGGGGGGCTGGTGCCAGGACTCCTGGGTTCTCTCCCCAGCCCCGGGAGAGGAGTGGGGGCTGGTGGGTCAGAGCAGAGGGGGCTGGGAGCCAGGACTCCTGGGTTCTCACCCTCGAAGCAGCGGTGACGCGAGGCTCTGGTAGGGGTGTGGGGGCTAGTGGGTCACAGTGGGGGTGCGGGGTGCCAGGACTCCTGGGTTCTCACCCTCGAAGCGGCGGTGGCGCGAGGCTCTGGTAGGGGTGTGGGGGCTGGTGGGTCAGAGCTGGGGGGAGGGGGAGGGGGCTGGTGGGTCACAGCGGGGGGGGTGCCAGGACGCCTGGGTTCTCACCCTCGAAGCGGCAGTGGCGCGAGGCTCTGGGAGGGGTGTGGGGGCTGGTGGGTCAGAGCGGGGGGGGGAGCCAGGACGCCTGGGTTCTCACCCTCGAAGCGGCGGTGGCGCGAGGCTCTGGGAGGGGTTTGGGGGCTGGTGGGTCAGAGCGGGGGGGCTGGTGGGTCAGAGGGGGGGGGGTGCCAGGATGCCTGGGTTCTCACCCTCGAAGCGGCGGTGGCGCGAGGCTCTGGGAGGGGTGTGGGGGCTGGTGGGTCACAGCGGGGGGGGGGCGGGAGCCAGGACGCCTGGGTTCTCACCCTCGAAGCGGCGGTGGCGCGAGGCTCTGGGAGGGGGGCTGGTGGGTCACAGCGGGGGAGGCTGGGGGGTTAGAGGGGGGGGGTGCCAGGACGCCTGGGTTCTCACCCTCGAAGCGACGGTGGCGCCAGGCCAGGGTGCTGGACAGGAAACTGGCCCCGTCCTCCACCAGGGCCCGGAAGTCCCTGTCGCTCTGCAGGCTGAGCTGTTCCTCCATCTCGCTGGAGCAGCAGGTGTAGTCCTGGGGGCAGATCCGCAGGTGCTCCCCTGGGGGGGGGGGGGGGGGGGGCAGAGAAAGCCACCAGCAGTCAGTGCCTGGCCATGAGGGGCCCTCAGCTCACCCCACCCGCACAGAAGGAGGGAGGGGCAGTATACACAGACCATCTCTCCCCCCCCCCCCCCCATGCCCAGACAACTACAGCTGTCCCCAGCCCCCCCCCCAACCATCTGATCCCCGCGCCCAGGCCTTGGGGGGGGGGGTGGGAGGGAACCAGTGTCAGATGCTTGGGGGTGCAGGGGGTAGCTGGGGGGTGGGATTTAGCTCATATGGGGGCTACAGGCTTGTCCCCCTGACAGACCTGCCCGGGGGTGGGCTGCTGCCCCTCCAACAGGGGGTGTTTACTCCCTGGCTGGAGGGGGAATTGGGGCAGGGGCTCAAGCCTCAATGGGAGCAGGATGGAGGGTGCCCCCCCCTACCCGACATGAGCCCAGGGGGAGCAGAAACGGGGGTGTGGTGGGGAGGGGGCAGGGGGTCCCATGTGGAGTGCATTAGGGAAGATGCAGGGGGAGCCCGGGGAGCACATGGGATGAACTGGCTGCAGGATGGGGATGCAAAGAGGAGGGTGAGTGGGAAGGTCGGGGGGGTGCAGTGGGGGGCCCCCACGAATGGGGTGCAAGGCAGGGGGTTGCAACGGGGATGGTGCAGGGGAGAGGTACAGGGGGACCCCAGGAGGTGCCCTGGCTGCAGGATGGGGGTGCAAAGGGGATGGTGAGTGGGGAGTGCAGTAGGGGCCCCCCCATAAATGGGATGCAGGGCAGAGAATTGCAACAGGGATGGTGCAGGGGGTAGGTACTGGGGGGGATAGGGGGATCCCAGGGGTGTATTGGCTGCAGGGTGCAATGAGGAAGGTGCAGGGGGACCCCAGGGGCGGCTATGGGGGGTCCCATGCACAGGGTGCAGGGCAGGGGGTTGAAACGGGGATGGTGCAGGGAATAGGTACAGGGGGACCCCAGGGGGTGCACTGGCTGCAGGGTGGGGGATGCAATGAGGAAGGCACAGCCAGCGACCCAGGGAGACTGCTGGGGGGGCCACAGGGAGGGTGCACTGGGTGCAGATGCAATGAAGAGGGCACAGGGAGACCCCAAGGAGGCTGCTGGGGGGGACCCCAGAGAATACTTGCTGCACAGGAGTGTAGGGTGGGGGGAGTGCAAAAGGGAGGCTGCGGGGAGGGTGCACTGGCTGCAGGGGATCCTGGCGGGCAAAATTGGGTGCAAGGTGGGGGGTACATTGGATACAAGATGGGGGCACAGGGTGCAGGCTGGGGGGCGCATTAGGGGCAGGCTGGGGGGGGCACATTAGGGACAGGCTAGGGGGGCGCATTAGGGGCAGGCTAGGGGGGCGCATTAGGGGCAGGCTGGGGGGCACAGGGGGTGCATTGGCTGCAGGCTCCCCCTCCCTTACCCGAGATGAGGGCTGGGGGCACCGCGCCCGGACCCAGCCCCCGCGCGCCCAGCGCCCGTCGCGCCTCGGCGCAGCCCCGCGCCCCCGCGGCCGCCCCCGGCCCCGCCGCCCCCAACAGCAGCAGCAGCGGCAGCATCGACGGCGCAGCCCGGCCCGGCGCCGGCCCCATAGCGCGAGGTGAAGGGCCCCGCGGGCGGGGGAAGAGCGGCCCGGCCCGGCGAGGGCGGCGCGCGGCGGCGGCGAGGCGACCCGGCCCGGAGAAAAACGGAGCCGCCGCGTCCCCCGCCGAGCCCGGACCCGGCCCCGACCCCGGCGCAGGCAGCCGCCGAGACAATGGGAGCGCGAGCGGCCGGGGCGTCCGCGGGGCCCTAGCGCCCGCCTGTTTCCTGGGGGCGGGGCCCCGCTAGCCCCGCCCTACCCCCCGCTTCCGGGGTGCCCCTCACTCCCCCCAGCCCTGGGTTCCCTCCGCTCCCCTCCCCAGCCCTGCCGGTGCCCCTCACTCCCGACCCGCAGCCCAGCTGCACATTCGGGCATTAGGACCCAGGAGCTGCCCAGGGCCCGGGGGAACTGCCCGGACAGGCTGCAGGGTGATGGGAGGGGGAATGTGGGGGAGACCAGGGCGGGGTCTCTTCCCATCAATCCCTCTCCCCTTTATCTGCCTGTTCCTGTCCAGCTCCAGCTAGCCGTACACCCCCGTCTCTCCATCCCCCTCCTCTATCCCCCCCACACCCCTATCCCCCCCTACCCCCTCCTCTATCCCTCCACGCCCCCCATACCCCCTCCTCTATCCCCCCACACCCCTATCCCCCCATACCCCCTCCTCTATCCCCCCACACCCCTATCTCCCCATACCCCCTCTCTATCCCTCCACGCCCCCCATACCCCCTCCTCTATCCCCCCCACACCCCTATCCTCCCCATACCCCCTCCTCTATCCCCCCACACACCCCTATCCCCCCATACCCCCTCCTCTATCCCCCACACCCCTATCCCCCCATACCCCTCTCTATCCCTCCACGCCCCCCATACCCCCTCCTCTATCCCCCCACACCCCTATCTCCCCATACCCCCTCCTCTATCCCCCCCACACCCCTATCCTCCCTATACCCCCTCCTCTATCCCCCCACACCCCTATCTCCCCATACCCCCTCCTCTATCCCCCCCACACCCCTATCTCCCCATACCCCCTCCTCTATCCCCCCCACACCCCTATCCTCCCCATACCCCCTCCTCTATCCCCCCACACACCCCTATCCCCCCATACCCCCTCCTCTATCCCCCCCACCCCTATCCCCCCATACCCCTCTCTATCCCTCCATGCCCCCCTCGCCTATCCCTCTACACACCCCTATCCTTCCATATCCCTCCACGCCCCCCTCTATCCCCCCACACACCCCTATCCCCCCATACCCCCTCCTCTATTCCTCCACACCGCTCGCTAGCCCTCCATACCCCCCTCCTCTATTTCTCCATACCCCCCATCCCCCTCCTCTATTTCTCCATACCCCCATCCCTCCAAACCCCCTCGCCTATCCCTCCACACACCCCTATCCCTCCATCCCCCTCCTCTATCCCTCCACATACCCCTATCCCTCCATACCCCCCATGCCCCTCCTCTATCCCTCCATACCCCCCATCCCCCTCCTCTATCCCTCCACACACCCCTATCCCTCCATTCCCCCGATCCCTCCATCCCCCTCCTCTATCCCTCCACACACCCCTATCCCTCCATACCCCCGCATCCCTCCATACCCCTCCTCTATCCCTCCATACCCCCATCCCTCCATCCCCCTCCTCTATCCCTCCACACACCCCTATCCCTCCATACCCCCATCCCTCCATCCCCCTCCTCTATCCCTCCACACACCTCTATCCCTCCATACCCCCGCATCCCTCCATCCCCCTCCTCTATCCCTCCACACACCCCTATCCTTCCGTATCCCTCCTCTATCCCTCCACGCCCCCCTCTAGCTCTCCATACCCCCCATACCCCTCCTCTATTCCTCCAAACCCCCTCCTCTATCCCCCCCACACCCCTATCTCCCCATACCCCCTCCTCTATCCCCCCACACACCCCTATCTCCCCATACCCCCTCCTCTATCCCCCACACCCCTATCTCCCCATACCCCCTCTCTATCCCTCCACGCCCCCCATACCCCCTCCTCTATCCCCCCACACCCCTATCCCCCCATACCCCCTCCTCTATCCCCCCACACCCCTATCTCCCCATACCCCCTCTCTATCCCTCCACGCCCCCCATACCCCCTCCTCTATCCCCCCACACCCCTATCTCCCCATACCCCCTCCTCTATCCCCCCACACACCCCTATCCCCCCATACCCCCTCCTCTATCCCCCCCACCCCTATCCCCCCATACCCCTCTCTATCCCTCCATGCCCCCCTCGCCTATCCCTCTACACACCCCTATCCTTCCATATCCCTCCACGCCCCCCTCTATCCCCCCACACACCCCTATCCCCCCATACCCCCTCCTCTATTCCTCCACACCGCTCGCTAGCCCTCCATACCCCCCTCGCCTAGCCCTCCATACCCCCCATCCCCCTCCTCTATTTCTCCATACCCCCATCCCTCCAAACCCCCTCGCCTATCCCTCCACACACCCCTATCCCTCCATACCCCCCATCCCTCCATCCCCCTCCTCTATCCCTCCACATACCCCTATCCCTCCATACCCCTCCTCTATCCCTCCATACCCCCATCCTCCTCCTCTATCCCTCCACACACCCCTATCCCTCCATTCCCCTCCCCTATCCCTCCACACACCCCTATCCCTCCATACCCCCGCATCCCTCCATACCCCTCCTCTATCCCTCCACACACCCCCATCTCTCCATACCCCCCTCTATCCCTCCACACACCCCTATCCCTCCATACCCCCATCCCTCCATCCCCCTCCTCTATCCCTCCACACACCTCTATCCCTCCATACCCCCCCATCCCTCCATCCCCCTCCTCTATCCCTCCACACACCCCTATCCTTCCGTATCCCTCCTCTATCCCTCCACGCCCCCCTCTAGCTCTCCATACCCCCCATACCCCTCCTCTATTCCTCCAAACCCCCTCCTCTATCCCTCCACACACCCCTATCCTTCCATATCCCTCCACGCCCCCCTCTAGCTCTCCATACCCCCCTCGCCTATCCCTCCATACCCCCCATGCCCCTCCTCTATTCCTCCAAACCCCCTCCTCTATCCCTCCACACACCCCTAACCCTCCATTCCCCCGATCCCTCCATCCCCCTCCTCTATCCCTCCACACACCCCATCCCTCCATACCCCCATCCCCCTCCTCTATTCCTCCATATCCCCATCCCTCCAAACCCCCTCCTCTAGCCCTCCACACACACCCCATCCCTCCATACCCCCCCTCTAGCTCTCCATGCCCCCATCGCCTATCCCTCCATACCCCCGTCTCTCCATGCCCCCCTCTAGCCCTCCGTACCCCCCTCTAGCTCTCCACACACACCCCATCCCTCCATACCCACCTCTAGCCCTCCATACCCCTCTCCTGTTAGAGAGCTTATTCCTTCACTCTCACACTTCCCTGGTCCTTCTTGCATGAACAATACCTGAAGTCCGAAGGTGCAAGCAATTCGATGTTTATTGGGGTGAACTTCCAGCAAGCTTAAATCTAAGTTCCTTTTTCCTTATTTTCAAATCCCAACTCACTTCCTGTTTGCCCCTAAGTTAGATAGTAATATTCTTAGCTATACCTTAACCAATCAGTCTACTAAAATTTACCTAACCAATCCTAACATATTGTAAGATGATTAGCTAACCAATTATATCCCACCACCTTAATTAGTTTACACCCAGCAAAATTAATTAAACAGCAGCCAGAAACAATCACAGAACCAGACAGAGACCATGCAAATAAACATACAAAATAATACAGAAGTGAGGATTTCAAACTACATCTGTACAGACATAAGCGTTTTCCAGCTGTGTCTATTGACAAATGAGTTCTTACCAGACAGAAAACTATCAACCTAAGTTTCCTTTTATATCTTCTAGGCTCTTTCCTTTCTCTGGAGGTGACAGGAATATCAGGACAGGATTGTATTCCTAGCAGCCCAATAGCACCTTATTTCCATGAGACTGGTTTGGGATGTGAGGATGTGACCGTTGACTTACCAGTTTATGGCTGGCCTCTGCTGCTTAGCCGAAGGCCTTGGCCTAAGAACAGGGCCTCAGACTGTCACAGTGAGCGAAGGCCCTGACACCGGCAGACAGTGATTTTGATTCTTTCTTTTATACCTCTATAACTAGCTAAGTGATAAGAATACACCTACATTCTTAAAGTCTAGGCCTTTACAGACAGGCCTGAATATCTATATCCTAACACCACCTCTATACCCCCCTCTAGCCCTCCATACCCCCCCATCCCTCCATACCCCCCTCTATCCCTCCATAGCCCTCCTCTATCCCTCCATCCCCCCCTCCTCTATCTCTCCACACACCCCTATCCCTCCATACCCTCCTCCTCTATCCCTCCATGCCCCCTCCATACACTCCCTATCCCTCCATACCCCTCCTCTATCCCTCCATCCCCCCCTCCTCTATCTCTCCACACACCCCTATCCCTCCATACCCCCCTCCTCTATCCCTCCATACCACTCCTCTATCTCTCCACACACCCCTATCCCGCCATACCCCCCTCCTCTATCCCTCCATGCCCCCATCCCTCCATACCCCCCTCTATCCCTCCATACACTCCCTATCCCTCCATCCCCCCTCCTCTATCTCTCCACACACCCCTATCCCTCCATACCCCCCTCCTCTATCCCTCCATACCACTCCTCTATCTCTCCACACACCCCTATCCCGCCATACCCCCCTCCTCTATCCCTCCATGCCCCCATCCCTCCATACCCCCCTCTATCCCTCCATACACTCCCTATCCCTCCATCCCCCCTCCTCTATCTCTCCACACACCCCTATCCCTCCATACCCTCCTCCTCTATCCCTCCATGCCCCCATTCCCCTCCTCTATCCCTCCATACACCCCTATCCTTCCATACCCCCTGTTGTCAGACGCTACCGGTGTGGTGCTCTGCTCTTGTTTGATGATGATACCAGTCAGCTGCGTGCGTGTTCCCTCGGTGTGCTGCCCCGGCTCTGCACAGGTAGCTGACACAGCAAACCCCGAGAGACCCCCCCAAAGACCACAGACTCTAGTAAGGTACGAAGGCACCCGGCCAGGTTTATTGTCAAACGAAGCACAGTAAGAGTTCCCCGTAGATTCTACGAGACATACTACGAATTGGTGCCCCCGGCAATGGATCGGCTCAGTCAGTGGCGGGACTTTCCACTGCCCCCCTAGGCCAGACAAAGATGCGTACTCCGGGACCAACTTTTATACAGTTACAGGACAGATTACTCATCCCTGCTGACGTATTGAAGTACAGCCCCGTGGCTCGTTAGGGTGCTGTCTCCCCCGTGATCATGTTGTTTCAGACAAACAGATCTATCCACCATGCTGTCCTTTTGACCCTGTCTTTAAGGCCTTGGCTACACTTGCAGATGTCCAGCGCTGTGAGTTAAACCTGACTTCGTGCAGCTGAGTAGGGAAAGCGCTGCAGTCTGTCCACACTGACAGCTGCCCAGCGCACTGTCGTGGCCACATTTGCGGCAATTGCAGCGCTATTGAGAGCAGTGCATTATGGGCAGCTATCCCACAGAGCACCTCTTCCCATTCTGGCGCCGTGGGTTGTGGGAAGGGGGCGTGGGTGTGGGGGATTCTGGGTCCTGTCCCAATGTCCAGTGATGCATCGCTTCGCATCCCAGAAATCCCTTTGTTTCCGTTCTCCTCTGGCGCCATCTTTCAACGGTTTCTGTGCAGCGCGATCTGTCTGCGGGAAATGGAGCCCGAACTGCTGAGGGGTATGCTGACTTATCTCGCCAGCACGTCACGTTTGGTTGTCGAACTATTCCTTAAGATCCAAAGTGAGGGTGAGGAGTCCGACGATGCTATCGAGCCGCGTAATGTGTACGACACGAAATTGCTTGTGGCATTCACGGACATGCTCAGCACCGTGGAACACCGCTTTTGGGCTCGGGAAACAAGCACCGAGTGGTGGGATCACATCATCATGGAAGTCTGGGATGATGAGCAGTGGCTGCAGAACTTTCGGATGAGAAAAGCCACTTTCATGGGACTGTGTGAGGAGCTCGCCCCCGCCCTGCGGCGCAAGGACACGAGATTGAGAGCTGCCCTGCCAGTGGAGAAGCGGGTGGCTATTGCAATCTGGAAGCTGGCAACTCCAGACAGCTACCGGTCAGTCGCAAACCAGTTTGGAGTGGGAAAGTCGACCGTTGGAATCGTGTTGATGCAAGTTTGCAAGGCCATTAATCGCATCCTACTCAGAAGAACCGTGACTCTGGGTAACGTGCAGGACATAGTGGATGGCTTTGCACAAATGGGGTTCCCTAACTGTGGAGGGGCGATAGATGGGACGCACATTCCTATTCTGGCACCACCCCATCTAGTATCCGAGTACATTAATCGGAAGGGGTATTTCTCTATGGTTCTCCAAGCACTTGTGGATCACCGTGGGCATTTCATTGACATTAACACAGGCTGGCCTGGAAAGATGCATGACGCACGCATCTTTCGGAACACTTGGCTGTTCACGAAGATGCAGGCCGGGACTTTTTTCCCAGAGCGGAAGATCACGGTAGGGGAAGTTGAAATGCCCATTGTGATCCTTGGAGACCCCGCTTACCCATTAATGCCGTGGCTCATGAAACCCTACACAGGGAGCCTTGACAGCAGCAAGGAACGGTTCAACTACAGGCTGAGCTGGTGCCGAATGACTGTGGAGTGTGCCTTTGGCCATTTAAAGGGCCGCTGGCGATCTCTATATGGGAAGCTGGACTTGGCCGAAAACAGCATCCCCGTGGTTATATCTGCGTGCTGTGCCCTCCATAATATTTGTGAAGGGAAGGGTGAAAGCTTCACTCAGGCATGGACCTCTGAGGTTCAACACCTGGAGGCTGAATTTGCACAGCCAGAGAGCAGGGCTATTACAGGGGCCCAGCGCGGGGCTGCAAGGATTAGGGATGCCTTGAGGGAGCAATTTGAGGCTGAAAACCAGCAGTGATATCTGGTGCCCTGCACGGGAATAAAGTGCAGTAGTTCCAATCTTTAGGAATCAGTGTCTGCTAAGCAGACTTGCAGTGCCTGTTTATTTCCTGGGCTAAGGAGTGTGAAGAACTGGGCCTGTTCTCACTGTGGTCTGTGAATGCTGACAGGGGAGTGTGCTGGGATAGTCTGCATTGCAGGATGGGATCTGCCCGAGGGCGCATACCTGAGTGTGTAACATGAGAACCCAGGAAGGGGTTGAAGGCGAGGCGACTCCTTAGCCCGGGAAACTGAACAAAGGCTGTGGGAGGGGTCGCTGAAAGGAGAGGGCGGAAGGGAGAGGGCTGGAAGCAGGCTGGAGGGAGGCTGGAGAGATGGCTGGGAGGCAGAGATGGCTCTGACCCCCCAAAGGGGGGTGGGCTGGCATGCCCTGGGACCCCAAGCTGGACCTAACTGAGGGGGGCCCTGTTGTCTGTGCCTGCAAGACCTGTCTTGGACTGTATTCCTGTCATCCAAATAAACCTTCTGCTTTACTGGCTGGCTGAGAGTCATGGTGAATCGCAGGAAGCCGGGGGTGCAGGGCCCTGAGTCCCCCAATACTCCGTGACAAGGAGTCTTTTACTTTATGCAATAATAAAGAATGTTTTCAAAGCCAAAGAATCCATTTATTGAAAAGAAACAAAGGGGTGGAGTGGGGAACAGTACAATCACAGGTTTCAGAGTAGCAGCCGTGTTAGTCTGTATCCACAAAAAGAACAGGCTGCTTTTTTTTTTTTTTTTAAGGTGTGGCACCTTAGAGACTAACAAATTTATTAGAGCATAAGCTTTCGTGGACTACAGCCCACTTCTTCAGATGCACAATCACAGATTCACGTATGTCCTGTCTGGTGTACTGTGCAGTGAGTGCTGCACTTCAGGGCAGCTATACTGCATGGTGATGGGGGTTGAGTGCAGAGGGGTCGTGGTTTTCAGGGCTGGGTGGTGAAGATACTGGTGTTGGAGGCAGCGGGTGGTGTGAAGAACATGAAAGTTGGGTAAAGTGGGTTGGAGGTGACAGTGGGGCACAACAGAAAGAGTTTTGGGACAAGGGCTGTGGGGGGGGTGGCATTTTCGGTACTGCTCCTTCTGCATGGCTACCAGCTCCTGGATAGCGTCTGCTTGGCGCTCCAGGATGCTTATGAGCCTATCAGTGCTTTGCTGCCGGTGCACGGTGCTTTGCCGCCAGTGCGCTGCGTTTTCCTGGCGGATCCTGCTTTCTCTCTCCCTCCAGTCCTGTGCCTTCTCGTTCTCTTTAATAGATTGCCGCATCACTTCTTGCAGCATGTCTTCTTTGCTTTTTCGCGGTCTCTTCCTGAGTCTTTGCAGTCTCTGAGCAGGCGATAAGAGGGATGGCTGAGGTCTCAAGGTTGATGCAGCTGTATAGGCAAAATGCAACATTTAACAGAGGCAGCATTGTTTATACCAGAGTAATGATTCCCCCCGCACTTAAGGAGTAGAAAACACACAGGGTCTACACAATACCATAATTTTCCCGTCCGAAACAGAGCACACATATCCCACGGGAGCCTCAAAATGGTGAGTAAGGGGGACTGATTGTTTCAGGGCTGCACTGTCCTCTGGGTTTCTGTGCCTTGGGGAGAGCCAACAGCTTCAGGGGGCACCTACACTGAACATTGTCCCAACATTTTCCACAGGAGTTCGTCCTGGATGATATCTTGCTGCTGAGGGTGACCTGGGAAGCAAGGGAGGGTCTTCTACTGCAATGCGGCTTCCGCCCTGGCCCATATGCAGCTTGCCTGTGTGCAGCAATGGTCCCCCCGCCCCTCGCGGCACATTGGCGCGGACACGTTAGCCTGGCTGGGACAAGGACCACGGTGGCTTTCCCGATAAACCTGCGCAAGCGCATTGCACACGTTCTGGATGAGACATTCGAGGAGATTACCGAGGCCGATTACCGTGATGTGATAAACCACATCAATGCACTATTCCGCATCTAGGCATGCATGCCTAACCCTCCTCTCCCAAAGAGCCCGCACCGAAAAAATTCCTTCCTGAAAAAAAACCCGCTTACCGGGAACCTGCTCTTCTGTTTGTCCTCCACCAAGTACCGGCCGCTGCGACTGGCTACCTTCCTCCTGGCTCGAGAAGAGCTCCTTGCTGCATGGCTCCAGGGATTCCGGTGTGTCTCCATCCGGACCACCACCATCACTCCCGTTTTCCTCCTCCTCCTCCCCGCCCCACACCGGCTCTGAAGTATCCATGGTGGTGCTCGGAGTGGAGGTGGCGTTAACCCCAAGTACTGCATCCAGCTCTTTGTAGAATCGGCAGGTCGCGGGGGGAGCACCCAAGCGGCCGTTTGCATCGCGGGCTTTGCGGTAGGCACTCCGCAGCTCCTTCACTTTAATCCTGCACTGCAGGGCGTCCTGGTCATGGCCCCTTTCCATCATGTCCTTTGATACCTTCCCAAAGGTATCGTAATTCCTACAGCTGGAGCACAGCTGGGACTGGACAGCTTCCTCCCCCCAAACACTGATGAGGTCCAGCAACTCGCCATTGCTCCATGCTGGGGCTTGCTTGGCGCATGGAGGCATGGTCACCTGGAAAGATTCGCTGATAGCACTCCACGCCACGCCGGGCTGAGCAAACAGGAAGGGGATTTTTAAAATTCCCGGGGAATGTAAAGGTTGGGTGTGACGGAGCAGGGAGCAGGGCAGATTTGACCTGGGAATGTTGCAGGGGGGTTGCAGTGGGGATGTGGGACTTCCCTTAAAGGAAGCTACCTGAGCTGTAACCTGAGCCAGGAACGGGGGTGGGGAGAATTAACACCTTCTGCCCGGGAGACTGAACAAAGGGGAGGAGCAGCGGGAGAAGTTGGGAGTTTAGTTTCGGTTGGGGCTGGGTGGTGCAACGCAGGGAACCCCAAGCTGGGGTCCAAGCTCCCTGAACCTCCCCAAGGAACCTAATTGAGGGGGGTCTGGTCGTACCTACACGCTCTGCTTGAAACTGTGTTCCTGTCCTTAAATAAACCTTCTGCTTTACTGGCTGGCTGAGAGTCACAGTAAATCTCGGAAAGAGGGGTGCAGGGCCCTAACTCCCCCACAATCCGCAACAGTGGGTCACATGGTTGGTACCTGAGGCCAGGGCAGGTGAGTTTGAACTGAGGACCAGAGTGGCTAGAACAGGCATTGTGGGATACTGCCGAATAATTCTGGAGGCCATTCACAGCGCATTGGGCGGCCACACTGGCGCCGCAGCACTGCAGCGGCAGCGCAATACTCGCTATTCCTCTCGGGGACGTGCCGAGTACATGCAGCGCTGCAACCACAGAGATACAGCGCTGCAAATGCCTGGCCAGTGTGGACGGGGAGTGAGTTACAGCGCTGTAACTCGCAAGTGTAGCCAAGGCCTAAGATGCACCTGCCTCTAGCAACCCTCTTCTTGCCAACTTCTGTGAGCGGGGCCTGCCTCTGGCTCACAGCCCAGCTTTGGCTTAGCAATGCCTGGAAGTACTTTGGTTCAGGCTTCAGGCCTCAGACTGGGCCTCTGACACAAGAGTTTATGTTTCAGGGCCTCATCTTACTACACTTCCCCTGTATCCCTTCAACCCCCACATCCCTCCATATACACCCCCCCTCTCTATATACCTGTTCCCATACACCCCCAGCCAGTCACCCAAATACCTAGATAGATAGATAGATAGAAGGGGTGGATGGGGATAGATAGATAGATAGATAGAAGGGGTGGATGGGGATAGATAGATAGATAGAAGGGGTGGATGGGGATAGATAGATAGATAGATAGAAGGGGTGGATGGGGATAGATAGATAGATAGATAGATAGATAGATAGGGGGTGGATGGAGATAGATAGATAAGGGGGTGGATGGGGGTAGATAGATAGATAGATAGGGGGTGGATGGAGATAGATAGATAGATAAGGGGGTGGATGGGGGTAGATAGATAGATAGATAGAGGGGGTGGATGGGGATAGATAGATAGGGGGTGGATGGAGATAGATAGATAGATAAGGGGGTGGATGGAGTAGATAGAGGGGTTGGATGAGGATAGATAGATAGTTGGGGTGGATGGAGATAGATAGATAGATAGAGGGGGTGATGGGGATAGATAGATAGATAGATAGATAGATAGATGGGGTGGATGGGGATACATAGATAGAGGGGGTGTCTGGGGATAGATAGTTGGGGTGGATGGGGATAGATAGATAGATGGATAGCGATTAATAGGGACAGATAGATAGAGGTGTGGTGTGGAAATAGGACGGGTTAGCGCTGTGCTGGGGGCGCTGTGTGTGACGAACTGGGCCTGTTCTCACTGTGGTCTGTGAATGCTGACAGGGGAGTGTGGCTGGAATAGTCTGCATTGGAGGATGGGAGACAGCCCGAGGGCGCATACCTGAGTGTGTAACACGAGAACCCAGGAAGGGGTTGAAGGCCAGGTGACTCCTTAGCCCGTGAAACTGAACAAAGGCGGTGGGAGGGGTCGCTGAAGGAGAGTGTGGGAAGCAGGCGGGAGAGATGGCTGGGAGGCAGAGATGGCTCTGACCTCCCAAGGGGGGCTGGGCTGGGATGCCTTGGGCCCCCAAGATGGACCTAACTGAGGGGGTCCCTGTTGTCTGTGCCTGCAAGACCTGTCTTGGACTGTATTCCTGTCATCCAAATAAACCTTCTGCTTTACTGGCTGGCTGAGAGTCGCAGTGAATCGCAGGAAGCCGGGGGTGCAGGGCCCTGAGTTCCCCAATACTCCGTGACACTGTGCTGGGGGTGCTGTGGGGCAGGGGGCTCAGCAGGGGGTGCTCTCCCCGGGCAGGCAGGGCTGGCCCCAGGGCGGCGCTAGGGGGTGCTGTGGGGCAGGGAGCGGGGCTGGGGCTCAGCAGGGGGCACTTTCCCCACCACTGCCCACGCTGCCCCCTGCGTGGTGGGGCGCCCCCTTTCCTGCCCACGCCCGTGTAGCACCAGGGGGTTGGGGAATCCAAACCCAGGGCGGGGCTGGTACCTGGCCGGGCGCAGTTCCCCCACCTCTGACCCCCCGCAGTGGGGGCTAAAGCTCACCACCTGGCCAGAGAAAAGCTGGAGCCCCCCCTCGCCGGAGTCTGGATCCCTGTGGCAGGACAAAGAACAAAGGGCCCTTGTCCGGGTGCTGGCGGCTCCGGCTCCGGCTCTCCAGGCGCAGCTCGGGGCAGAAACGGCTGAAGAACGTGACCCAGCGCCGGGCGATGGGTCCCTGTACGAAGAGCCCCCACACCCCACCCCAGAGCCAGCCGCGTCTCGGCGCCGGGCGAGGGGTCCCTGTATGAAGAGCCCCTGCGCCCCACCCCAGAGCCAGCCGCGTCTCGGCGCCGGGCCCCTGTATGAAGAGCCCCCGTGCCCCACCCCAGAGCCAGCCGCGTCTCGGCGCCAGGCGAGGGGTCCCTGCTGGGGAGTAAGATTTGTGGATGCAGAGCCAGATTCCCTCTGCCCCATTTGTGCAGGGACAGGGTGAAGCTGGGGATCGGGACAGGGGGTGCCAGGGTATGGGGCGTGTCCCAGGGCTGGCTGGCTGGCTGCTCTGGCGTCAGCACACTGTGCTGGGAATGGAGCCAGGCCTCTTTGAACTTCCCAAACCTGCAGCTGGCCAGGAAACAGGATGGAGCCACATGGGCCCACAGGGAGAATTGTCATGCACAGGGCCCTGGTCCGGCACGGAGATGCGCCCACCTCTGGGGTGGGGCGGCTGGTTACATAGAATCATAGAATCTCAGGGTTGGAAGGGACCTCAGGAGGTCTCTAGTCCAACCCCCTGCTCAAAGCAGGACCAATCCCCAGACAGATTTTTGCCCCAGATCCCTAAATGACGCGCTCAAGGATTGAACTCACAACCCTGGGTTTAGCAGGCCAATGCTCAAACCACTGAGCTATCCCCCCCGCGCCCTGGCCCGGCACTGAGATGTGCCCATCTCTGGGGCACTGTGCCCCCCCCGCCAGAGATGAGATGTGCCCACCTCTGGGGCGGGGCGACCGGTTACGCAGGGCCCTGGCCCGGCGCTGAGATGCGCCCACCTCTGGGGCGGGGCGGCCGGTTACGCAGGGCCCTGGCCCGGCGCTGAGATGCGCCCACCTCTGGGGCGGGGCGGCCGGTTATGCAGGGACCCCTCGCCCGGCGCTGAGATGCGCCCACCTCTGGGGCGGGGCAGCTGGTTACACAGGGACCCCTCACCTGGCGCTGAGATGCGGCCACCTCTGGGGCGGGGCGGCCGGTTACACAGGGACCCCTTGCCCGGCACTGAGATACAGCCTCCTCTGGGGTGAACTCGCAGCCTGATCCCCCTGGACGGGGTCTGTCACCAGGTCTCCGTTGTGCACGGGGGGGCTGGCCCGGAGCCCCTTCCAACGGGGTCCCTGTGTGTGTGTGTGGTGTGTTGTATCTGTGTGCCGTGTGTGTTTCTGTGTGTTGTGTGTGTGTCCGTGTTGTGTGGACAACCTGTGTGGTGTATGTATGTGGTGTGGTGTGGTGTGTCTGTGTGCCATGTGTGTGGTGTGCCATGTGTTGTGTATGTGTCCGTGTGTTGTGCCGTGTGGTGTGTGTGTGTGTCTGGGCCAGGGGCCAGGCGATGACCCCACTCCCCGGCAGCGTCTCTGCAGGGGACTCCGTGATCCGGCTGCCAGCCTGCACCCAGAGGCATGTGCTGGGCCGGCCCGTGTTGCATGTCTCTGTCTATTTGCGTGTCAGGGCCTGTATCTGTCTGTCTGTCTGTCTGCGGGAGTGGGGGGATGCAGGGGGCAGGACCTGGGGGCCACTTCTTGTTCCCTCTGGGTTTTTTTTGGCGGGGGACCGTCTAGGGCTGAGCCTCCACCCCCAGCTCCTGGCTGTTCGGGGGGTTGAACCCAGAAAGGGGGGGACGGCCGGAGGGGCAGCCGGCAGGGGTGGGGGGCAGACAGATGGGGCGGGTGGATTCTCACCTCCCAGGGCTTGGTTTCCGGTTCCCAACTCCGCCCCCCCACCTTCGGGATAAGCTGGGTTTGGGGGAGATTCACGGGCTGGGAGGGGGTTGGAGGGTTTTTTTTGGGGGGGGGAGCAGCCATTTCTCCCCCATGTCAGAGAGTCCCCCGCCCCCCGCCGGTGAATGGGACTTTTCTTGTGAAGGATCCTGGGAAGGGCCGGGAAAGTCATCGCCCCTGGGGGGGGGGGGGGGGGAGGTGTGGAGACGTGGGGGGGGGCTGGGGGTGGAGAAGGGGGAGGGGTGGAGACAGGGGGCGGGGGGGGGGCCGGACAAAGGGAGCGGAGGAGAAGTTAGAGAAGAGAGAAGTTTGCAGGGAGCGAGGCAGACCTGGGGGGGGGATCCCGGGGACAGGCCGGGGGGGGGGGTGTCTCGGGGCTCAGGGACAGGCGGGGGGGATCTCGGAGATAGTTTCCCCCCCCCAGGAATGCGGGGTCCCGGCTGCTGGGAGCGAGACTGAAGAAAACTCCGCCGGTTCCCCCCCAAGCAGGGTGAGTACCTGGGGGGGGGGGGGCGCAGTGAGGGGATGGGGATGGGGGGAGGCGGGGCTAGGTGTGGGGGAGATTCAGGGGCTGGGAGGGGGGCTGAGTTTTTTTTTTTGGGGGGGGGGTTGAGCCCCATGGGGGTGTGTGACCCCATTGAGCGTCTCTCGTCCCGCCGCTCCCCCCCTCATAGCCCAGGGCAGCCGCTTTCAGACTGAGGGGGACCCGTGGGGCAGGGAGGGGCCCGTGACCCCCCCCAGGCTGGGTGAGAGCCCTCCCTGAACTCAGCCATGAGTCACCAACATAAACATCTGGGGGGCTGGACGGGCTCAGAGAGATGGAGAAGCAGCTCCCAGCCCTACCCTGCCCCCCATCGCCCCACACTGCCCCCCTTCCCATGCTACCCCCAGCCCCACATCCTGACCCCTCTCCCCACACCGCTCCCTGCCCGTGGGGTGGGTGCCCCGGCCGTGGGGCTAGGCGGGACAGGAGCCCGACCCCGAGGCCCGCCTGTCTGTCTGCCTGTGGGGCTGCGGTTCCCTAATGGGATCCAGATGGGGCAGGGAGGGGCCGAGATCCGGGCCCGGAGCCAGCTGGCCGGAGCCCCCCCCAGGCAGCCAAACGCAGACACGGCCCCGCCCGCCGCCCCCCTGAGTCCCCAACCCCGCCCCACAACTGCCATGGGGCCAACGCTCCGTCCCCCTCCTCTTAGCGCTTCCCCCTCCCGGCCCCATAGCGCAGCGCCCCCAGAACCTCCCCCTCCCCACCCCATAGCGCAGCCCCCTAGCGCCTCCCCTCCCCGCCCCATAGCGCAGCGCCCCCTAGCGCGTCCCCGTCCCCTCCCCATAGCGCAGCACCCCCTAGCACCTCCCCTCCCCATAGCGCAGCCCCCTAGCGCCTCCCCGCCCCATAGCGCAGCACCCCCTAGCACCTCCCCCTCCCCTCCCCATAGCGCAGCCCCCTAGCGCCTCCCCTCCCCGCCCCATAGCGCAGCCCCCTAGCGCCTCCCCTCCCCGCCCCATAGCGCAGCGCCCTAGCGCCTCCCCCTCCCCTCCCCATAGCGCAGCACCCCCTAGCACCTCCCCCTCCCCTCCCCATAGCGCAGCCCCCTAGCGCCTCCCCTCCCCGCCCCCTAGCGCAGCGCCCCCTAGCGCGTCCCCCTCCCCTCCCCATAGCGCAGCGCCCCCAGCGCCTCCCCATCCCCACCCCATAGCGCAGCCCCCTAGCACCTCCCCTCCCCATAGGGCCTCCCCCTCCCCCCATAGCGCAGCCCCCTAGCACCTCCCCTCCCCCTAGCGCAGCGCCCCCAGCACCTCCCCGCCCCATAGCGCAGCGCCCCCTAGCGCCTCCCCCTTCCCTCCCCATAGTGCAGCCCACTAGCGCCTCCCCTCCCCATAGCACAGTGCCCCCTAGCGCCTCCCCTCCCCATAGCACCTCCTCCTCCCCTCCCCATAGCGCAGCCCACTAGCGCCTCCCCTCCCCATAGCACAGTGCCCCCTAGCGCCTCCCCTCCCCATAGCGCCTCACCCTCCCCGCCCCATAGCGCAGCCCCCTAGCGCCTCCCTCCCCCTAGCACCTCCCCTCCCCCTCCCCACAGAGCAGTGCCCCCAGCACCTCCCCACCCCATAGCACAGCCCCTAGCACCTTCCCCTCCCGCCCCATAGCGCAGCGCCCCCAGCGCCTCCCCCTCCCCTCCCCATAGCGCAGCCCCCTAGCGCCTCCCCTCCCCATTGTGCAGTGCCCCCAGCACCTCCCCCTCCCTGCCCCATAGCGCAGCGCCCCCAGCGCCTCCTCCTCCGCATAGCGCAGTGCCCCCTAGCGCCTCCCCTCCCCATAGCGCCTCCCCCTCCCCGCCCCATAGTGCAGCCCCCTAGCACCTCCCCTCCCCCTCCCCACAGCGCCCCAGCACCTCCCCGCCCCATAGCACAGCCCCCTAGCGCCTCCCCCTCCCTGCCCCATAGCGCAGCGCCCCCAGCGCCTCCTCCTTCCCATTGCGCAGCGCCCCTAGCGCCTCCCCTTATCTGCCCCATAGCGCGGCACCCTAGCACCTCCCCTCCCCATAGCGCCTCCCCCTCCCCGCCCCATAGTGCAGCCCCCTAGCATCTCCCCTCCCCCTCCCCACAGCGCAGCGCCCCCAGCACCTCCTTGCCCCATAGCGCAGCCCCCTAGAGCCTCCCCTCCCCATAGCGCCTCCCCCTCCCCGCCCCCAAGCGCAGCCCCCTAGCGCCGCCCCCACTCCCTGCACTGGGCAGTCCTGGGTGCCAGCAGACAGCGCCCCCATGAGCAGGAAGGCAGCGCCAGCTCCTCCACGTCCTTTCCCTGACCCCCCAGCTCCCATCTGCTGGGGGGCAGGGCCCAGCTAATCCGCTCACTAGCGGCTTAGCGCTGCGTTAGGGGTCGGGCGTCAGACACCGCCTCAGAGCGACAGCCAGACAGCCTGGGACAGAGACAGTGCTCAGCCCCGAGCCCCGACCCAGTCCCCTGGAGCCCCCACTCTGGCCCTGATGAGCAGCAGGAGGAAGCCACACTGGCCACCATTGTCCAGTACGCACCTGGATCTGTCACCGGAGCGGGAGGGCTGGCTTCCTTCCTGCTGGGCCCTGGAGCAGATGGCCGGCCTGACCAAGGGGGGCCCTGTCTGAGACGATGTGGGCTGCGGGTCGGGAGTGAGGGGCACCGGCGGGGCTGGGGGGGGCAGGGCTGGGCTGGCAGGGGCTGCGGGTCGGGAGTGAGGGGTACCGGCAGAGCTGGGGGGGCAGGGCTGGGCTAGCAGGGGCTGCGGGTCGGGAGTGAGGGGCACCGGCAGAGCTGGGGGGGCAGGGCGGGGCTGGCAGGGGCTGCGGGTCGGGAGTGAGGGGCACCGGCAGAGCTGGGGGGGGCGGGCTGGCAGGGGCTGTGGGTCGGGAGTGAGGGGCACCGGCAGAGCTGGGGGGGGCAGGGCGGGGCTGGCAGGGGCTGCGGGTCGGGAGTGAGGGGCACCGGCAGAGCTGGGGGGGGCAGGGCTGGGCTAGCAGGGGCTGCGGGTCGGGAGTGAGGGGCACCGGCAGAGCTGGGGGAGGCAGGGCTGGGCTGGCAGGGGCTGTGGGCAGAGGAAGCCCATGAAGACAGGCAGGGTGGGGGGGGTGGGAAGGAAGGAGACAGAGCTGTCTGTCTGTCTGCCCCATCTGGGAAGGTGTCACATCCTGCTTGGGAAGTATCATCTCTTGGAGACAACCCAGGGCAATGCAGGCAGCAGGTCCCACGGCTGCACCCTCAGTCAGTGCTGGCCCCAATGTCCCCGTGCGGCACCTGGGGGGTGCTGAGCTGCAGGGAGCGGGGTGGGGGCTCTCCCCTGGCAGGCAGGGCAGGGTGCAAAGGGCAGGCGGCAGCACATGGGGTGTGGGGGAGGTCAGGATGGAATGAGGGAGAGAGAGGCTCAGCAGAGCCGGTACTAGCAGCACAGGACTCCTGGGTTTTCACCCGGCTCTGGGAGGGGAGTGGGGGCTCATGGGTTAGAGCAGGGGGGGTGGGAGCCAGGACGCCTGGGTCCCACTGACCCCTCTTGGTCTCGGCAGGAGGATGAAGCCGCTCCCCCGGTGCTGCCGGCTCCAGGTCCTCGGGGCCGCCCTGGCTGTGTGCATGACCATTGGCTTCACCCTCCAGCTGCTGGGGGCCCCTTTCCAATGGAGGTGAGTCCCCAGGGTGCAGCCGCAACAGGGGCACCACCTGCTGGCCACGCGGGGGAATCACAGGGGCCTGAACCTAACGTAACGGGCCGGGGCGGGGCTGCACATCTCTGCCAGGTTTCCAGGAGCCAGTGAGCCCGCCGGCTGGTCCCCCTGCCCACTGCCGACCTTCCCGGGCCGAGGGGAGAACACTAGCCTCCTCACGCTGCCCCTAGGGGAAAAGGAGAACAAGCAATTTCAGTCGCACGGGATGGGGTGGGGAGACTGGGATGGGGCCAATGTGGCTCCATCGGGAGTCCCCCCACAAAGCGGAAACCCGGGCGAACGGCTGTGGAGGGAAACGAACAAACGGCGCAGGCAGGTCAGGAGGAAATCAGACCACGGCGCCGGATGGGCCAGGAACGGGAGGCAGAAAAGGTGCTTTCGACATGTCAGGAGCAGGAGGAGGACGGGGAAAGTGGAGGCCCGCTGCGTAGCGGGGAAGGAGTGCTGGGAACACATGGCATCGAGAGGGTGGAGGTGTTCACAGCCTGCCTGCACGTGGGGAGTAAACTGCCTGGGAACGGTGCCCAGCGTGAGACAGAGAGACACGGCCCAGGCACTGTCTAAGCTTTGCTTGGGTCAAAGCCCCCCCGGAAACTCCTGTTCGAGCCCCGCCCAGGAACCCCACTTTGCAGAAGGCTTTACGCAGGAACGACGGGGTAAACGGAACAATTTCTACCCCAGCCCCACCATCCCCACTGTCAAGGGAGCGAGTGGGGCTGACATGGGTTCAGAGAAAGGCAACCCAGGGTACGGAACAGCTTGTGGGAAGAGGAGGCCCTGAGATCGAAACCTTGGTATCAGAGGCCCGGGGCCAGGCCAGAGGCCTGGACTGAAGTCATGGTGAAGATGTTGCCCTGCTCCCAGATGTTGGCAAGGCCAGGGCTGCTGTTGCATAAACATACCTGGAGAGTATGGGATACTGGAGATAGAAACATGGTAACAGGACACTCGGGTACTGGCACATTCCATGCAGATAACAAGGAACAGGCTGACCCGTCCTAAAGACGGGGGCAAAAGGGGTATATGATGGATAGAATTGTTTGGTTCGAACCAACACATACAAGGTGAGAGGCGGCACCTTGCTGCGTAGAGGGGTTGCCCCTCAATAGTCAGGAGTGATGTGTAACTTGTTTGTCACTGTGTATGAGAATACACCCCTGAGCGGATATCTTTGTGCGGCCTAGGGGGCAATGGAAAGTCCCACCACTGACTGAGCTGCTCCATTGCCAGTGAGCACGTATGTACCAGCAGCACCTTGGATATTTAATCCGGGGAGCCAGACTGTGTTCCTCTTCAACAATAAACCTGGCCAGGTGCCTTCATATCTTACTAGAGTCTGTGGTCATTGGGGGGGTCTCTCGGGGTCTGCTGTGCCAGCGACCTGCACAGAGCCGGGGCAGCACACAGAGGGAACACGCACGCAGCCGACTGATACCAGCATTGACCAGAGCAGAGCACCACCCCGGTAGCGTCTGACGACACGGCTCCCGTATGAGGAGAGACCAAATAGACAGGGGCTGTTCAGCTTGGAAAAGAGACGCCTCGGGGGGACAAGATCGAGGTCTATAAAACCAGGAATGGTGCAGAGAAAGTGAAGAGGGAAGTGTTATTTACCCCTTCACACAATGCAAGAACCAGGGGTCACCTGATGACATTAACAGGCTGCAGGTTTTATACCAACAAGAAGCACTTTGTCACACAACTAACCTGCGGAACTCCTTGCCAGGGGATGCTGTGAAGGCCAAAAGGATAACTGGGTTCAAACAAGAAGTTCCTGGAGGCTAGGTCCACCAATGGCTACTAGCCGAGATGGTCCGGGATGCAGCCCCATGCTCTGGGCGTCCCTAGACCTCTCTCTGCCAGCTGTGGCAGTCGGGACAGATCTCTCCAGAACTCCCCCGAAGCTCTGGTGCTGGATCTTCGGCCTGACCCAGCAGGGCAGCAATAACCACATCTTGGAGTGAGCCGTTCTCGCTGCGAACGCCAGGATCGTAGGTCAAACTACACGGACGCCACTGTCCTGCCGCTCTTGGCTGGCACACGGATGTTCTCCCCTGCGGGGATCTGTCCGAAACAGCCAGCGTCCGCTCAGTGCCGGGGATTGCAGCAAAGCGCCAGGGCCTCTGACCCGATCCCGGCAAACGGGCAGTCATGGCGCAGGGTGATACTGTAACCAGCCACCATTCGGGCCGTACCCGGGTGGGTGCCCGGAGGGCGACCTCCCAGGTACAAAACCCCAACGTCCCCAGAGCATCCGCAGTGAATGTGTTCCTGAGGAGAACAGAGTTACCCCTTCTCTGCCAGGCTGCAGGGAAGGGACACCGGCTGAACGGGGAAAGGAAGAGCCTAAAGACCCCGTAGCTACGTTGGACGTATCTGAGTTGGCAGGGCTCGAATTCAGCCTTGGCTCCTGCGGGAACTAGCTGAAGTCATCTGAGACCCATTAGCGATGATCTTGGAGGACTCCTGGAAAGAGGGGGAGGCCTGGAGAAGGGGAAATGTAGCACCGGTCTTTGCAAAGGGGAACACGGAGGACACAGGGAATGACAACCCAGCGGGGAGCCCCTGGACGGGAACGGGGTGACAAGGAGCAGCCGGCGTCACAAACAAACCCTGCCAGCCCAGTGTCATTTCTGTCACTGACGGGCCGACCTGCCTGGGGGATGCGGGGCAAGTGGCAGACCGGACAGATCTCTTTCTAGTCTGGCTTTTGAGGCAGGCCCGCAGGACAGTCTCAGGAGCCAGCAAGGGAAACGGGATCAGAATTCAAAGTGACTCGGACAAATTGGAGGAGGGGTCGGAAATCCACCTGGCGAAACTCAGCACAGACAAGAGCCAAGGAAAAATCACACCCGCCCCCAGGAACGGGGGGCTCCTGGCTAGAGGTGGCTGCGCTGCTGACGGGGAGCGGGGGGTCCGGGTGGGTAGCAGACTGAACACGAGCCAGCAACGCGAGGTGGGGGCTGAAAGGGCCGATCTCCCGCCGGGGCCGGGGTATTAACGGGGGCGGGAGGTGACGGGCTCCAGAGGGCAGCGCAGGGGTCAGGTTGAGCCAGCTGTCAAGCTCTCTGAGCCCGGGGGTCACATGGGGATGCCCCCCTCCAGGTTGGGAGATCCCTGGGGGGGGAGGGAATGGGTTCTAGAGGGGGGCCTCTGTGCCCCCAAAGGCTGGAGGGGGCTGGGAGCCCTGCGGGGGGAGGGGATCCCCCATAGTTGGGTGTCAGGGGGGTCTCTGTCCATCTCTCACCTCCCCCCTTTGTTCCAGGGGCTCCCCAGACTGGCTGCCCCTCCTGCGGTCACTCCCCGGGGGTGGGGCTGAGGAGGGGGCCCCCTCCAGCCCTTTGTCCCCCCGGCCCTGCCAGCCCCGGCGCCACATCGTCTTCCTGAAGACGCACAAGACGGGCAGCAGCACCATCGTGAACCTGCTGCACCGGTTCGGGGAGACACGGGGCCTGCGCTTCGCCCTGCCCCCCCGCTACCAGTTTGGGTACCCCTACCCCTTCCAGGCCCGGCGGGTGAAGGGCTACAGGCCGGGGGGGCCCAGCTTCGATATCCTCTGCCACCACATGCGCTTCGACCTGCCCGAGGTGAGACGGAGGAGCCCAGGGGAGGGGCTCGGGGGGCTAGGGGCTATGCATTTGGGGAGATCACGGGAGAGGGGACTCAGGAGAGCTGGGGTCTTGCATTTGGGAGGAGAATGGGGGAGGGAGCTTGGGGACCAGGGGGCGTGCATTTGGGGGGAGCACGGGAGGTGGTTCGGGGGTCTGGGAGTGTGGGGGGAGGGGACTCAGGGAGTGTGCATTTGGGGGGAGCAGAGGGGAGGGGACTCAGGGGGGCTGGGGTCTTGCATTTGGGGGGAGAATGGGGGAGGGAACTTGGGGGGACCAGGGGGCGTGTATTTGGGGGAGCACATGGGAGGGAGGTTGGGGGGACCAGGGAGCGTGCATTCGGGGGGCGCACATGGAGGAGGTCTGGGGGGCTGGAAGAAGACAGCATGGGGGACTCTGGAGGGAGCTGTGAGGATGTATGGGGGAGAGCGTGGGGGGCTCTGAGGGGGAACACGGGGGGTTCCAGGAGGAAGGATTTGAGGGTTCTCCTCCCTCCGCCCCACTCTTCCCCCCCCTGCTCCTCTCCCCCAGGTGCAGAAAGTGATGCCCCCCGACAGCTTCTACTTCTCCATTGTGCGGGACCCGGGGTCGCTGGCCGAATCCGCCTTCTCCTACTACCGGGGGGTGGCGCCGGCTTTCCGCCGGGTGAGCTCGCTGGCCCAGTTTCTGGCGGCGCCCGAGCGCTTCTACGACCCGGCCGAGCGGGGCAACCACTACGCCCGCAACCTGCTGTGGTTCGACTTCGGGCTGGCGCCGCCGGCCACGCCGGGCCCCGAGGCTATGCGGGCGGTACTGGCCTGGCTGGACCGGACCTTCCCGCTGGTGCTGCTGATGGAGCACTTTGACGAGTCGCTGGTGCTGCTGCGGGAGGCGCTGTGCTGGGCGGAGGAGGACGTGGACGCCTTCCGGCACAACGGGCGCAACCCCCGGGCCGTGCGGCCGCTGGACCCCGCCCAGGCCGCCCGGCTGCGGGCCTGGAACACCCTGGACTGGCAGCTCTACACCCACTTCAACCGCAGCTTCTGGCGCCGCGTGGAGGCCTTCGGGCCGGCCCGGCTGCGGGCCGAGGTGGCCCGGCTGCGGGAGCGGCGCCGGGCGCTGGCCGAGCACTGCCTGCAGGGCGGGGGCCCCATGGAGGCGGCCGGCATCCCAGACAAGCAGATCCGCCCCTTCCAGTTCGGCCAGGCGCAGATCCTGGGCTACGCGCTGCGGCCGGGGCTGGGGCCCGCCGACCAGGAGCTCTGCACCCGCATGGTCACCCCCGAGCTGCAGTACAAGGACAGGCTGGACGCCCGACAGTTTGGGGCCAACGACTCTGAGGGCGCGGCCGGGAGGGGGGGCAGGTAGCCGGGGGCTGCCTCTCCCCACCCCCCGCCCACGGTACGGACCCCCGGGACCAGAGAGATGGGGGGTGGGGGGATGTGGTACATACCCTCATGGGGACCCCACAGATCTGACCCCCCCCGGCACAGACACGGGTAGATAGGGGGCACAGCCCCCCGGCACAGACATGGGGAGCAATGGGGCACAAAACTGTTGTATAAACTAGGCACGGTACTAAGAAACTTCAACAGGACTTAATTTTTATGGTGGAAACCTCTTTACCTAGCTGCTGCTGCTGCACCCTCTGTAACTCTCCCAGCCTCCTCAACTCCTCCCCCTCCTTCCTGTTTCCTGTCCTTTCCGACTCCCAACAGCCGGTGCTCCCAGTTCTCATCACTACAGCAGCATCTAAACACCACATTCCCTCCTCTCTTAAGAAATTCTCCCACTTAAAATAAACGTTGTTCTGACCCCCGGCTCCGCACCTTCCCCACCCCCATTCCAACCCCTTCCCCAAAGTCCCTGCCCCAACTCCACACCCTCCTCTGACACCCCACATTCCCCCTCCTCCCTCCCGCTCTGATCTTGGTTGGGGGTTGCTAAGTGCTTCCCTGCTCCCCCCTCGCCCTGCAGCCTCTGTGCCCCCTGCCCCCGCAGCCTCTATGTCCCTGCCTGCCCTGCTCTCCTCGCCCTGCAGCCTCTGTGCCCCCCCGCCTGCCCCGCTCCCCCAGCAGCCTCTGCCTGGCGGGGGCTTCAGACGCTCAGCAGCGACTGGGGCAGCGCGGGTCCCTGCAGCCCCGGCACACGCCACACTCCCTGCCCCGCGCCACAGCCTCCTTCCTGCCGCGTGGGGTGACGGGGCCGCAGGAAGGGTCCCCCAGTGGCCGGGGAGTCTCCGCCCGTGCGGGAAGCCCGAGCTGCTGGCTGGGCCCGGCCTCCCCATGGTCCTGCGGGCTCGGCTGGGGCGCGCGGTCCGCCAGGCCTCCGGGGGCAGCAGACGCCCCTCCGCCACCTTCTGCGGCTGCGCCCCCCCTTCCCCCGCCCGAGCTCGCTACAATGTAGCCGGGCGGCTGCGCTGCGGACCCGGCAGGTCGTGCTGGGGCCAGGCGGACCCTGGCTTATGCTGCCTCCCTATTTCCCCAGACATGTCCGGCTTTTTGGCAGTTCCCCCCGGACGGGGATTTGAGTACTAAAAAGCCGGACATGTCCGGGGAAAACTGGACGTATGGTAACCCTACACTGTAGATACCACATAACATAGTCTCTAGTCCAGGCAGGTGGTCATCTGGGTCTGACAGGCCGTCTCTCAAGCCCCGGTTCCAGTGCAATGTCTTGTTGTGTTGGTTCGACGGTGAAGTCATCCAATGCAGACTGGGTGTTGGCCTAATCTCCTCTTGGTGCATGGGCAGGTGCAAGATAAGAAGCATTCCATACCCGCCCATCAGAAAGTCGATAGGTGTAAGGTCCCTTCTTCTTTTATGATTTTAAGAGGAGCTGTGAATGTATGGTCCCCTTTGCGTAAGATTCCAGGTTTTCATATTCTAACGAAGGAACCACACTCAAACTTTGGTTCCTTAGCACCCCGCCGTTTGTCTGTGAAAGCCTTAGACTTTGCTTGGTTCTGCTCAACTGTTTTTCTCAATGAGTTGGTCTCTAATCATCTCATCTGCCATATTCCCAAAGTCACAAGTTACAATTGGATTCCACAGGGAAGCAAAATACTGCATTCTAGTCTCCCCTGGTTTCTGCTCACGCTGTCGAAATCTGTAGCGATTTGCGACTACATTCACTTTTGGCACAAAAAAATTCTTTAATGCAGTGAGTGCGGACTCATATTTATCATCTGCAAGGGGAAAAGTGTAAAATATACACTGCCCTTCTGCTCCAAGGCAGTGGATTAGCAGAGCACGCTTTCTTACTTCAGAAATCTCTGTAGCACTGATTGCAAGCAGATAAGTCTCAAACATATGGATCCAGGCAGTAAAAGCAATTGGCGGCTCACCTGGGCTTTGCAGAAAAGGTGCAGGTGGGTTCAGAGGCAGAAGAGCGATCCTCGTCGCCAAAATGTTGTATCACCCAGGCAAGGTACTAACAAACTTCAACAGGACTTTATTTTTATGGTGGAAACCTCTTTACCCAGCTGCTGCTGCTGCACCCTCTGTAACTCTCCCAGCCTCCTCAACTCCTCCCCCTCCTTCCTGTTTCCTGTCCTTTCCGACTCCCAACAGCTGGTGCTCCCAGTTCTCATCATTACAGCAGCATCTAAACACCACAAACCCCCCTGGGATCCCCCCAGATCCTGGCTCCTGGGATGGACAGACGGGGCTGGGACAATGGGTAAACCCTGCACACTTCCAGCTGTGTGGGGCGGCGGCCGCAGCCCCCCTTGCTCCAGCCCCGATGTCTCCGGGCTCCACCTGGACAATATTTATTGGTCGGTTATCACAGGCCTGTAGCTGGGCAGCGGGTGCCTGGTGAGGGGGGGGATACTCGGTACCTCTCTCCCGCCCCCCCCCCGACACAGCAGGGTCGTTACATTCCCGGCTCAATGGGTCCCACTTTCGTCGGTTTGTTTCCTTTTTATAAAATAATTAAATCAGGAAACTGGTCTGGAGATTATAAATCGCCAACAAAGCCCTAAAGTGTGGGGCCGGGGAGGGGCAGAGAGGGGGCGTGGGGGTGGGGGCAGAGAGGGGGCGGGGCAGAGAGGGGGCGGGGTGGGGGCAGAAGAGGGGCTCCGGGGGGGCTGGAGGAGGGGGGTGTATAGAAGAGGGGGCTGGGAGGGGGGAGACCCCCCCCAACGCCCCAGCCCCTCCCCCAGTCTGGCAGCACAAGCCCCACCCCCACCCAGTTGGGGGGGTTACAGGTAGGGTTACCATACGTCCAGATTTTCGGGCTCCAAATCCCCGTCCGGGGGGAAATCCCCAAAAGCCGGACATGTCCAGGAAAATCGGGACCGGCGGGGCGGTGCCGAGCGGGCCGGGGGTGCTCGGCCGGGGGCCGGGGCCCGGCAGTGCTGGGCGGGCCGGGGGTGCTTGGGCCCGGGGGTGCTCGGCCGGGGGCCGGGGGCCGGCAGTGCTGGGCGGGCCGGGGGTGCTCGGGGTCGGGGCCGGGGGCCGGCAGTGCTGGGCGGGCCGGGGGTGCTCGGGGTCGGGGCCGGGGGCCGGCAGTGCTGGGCGGGCCGGGGGTGCTCGGGGTCGGGGCCGGGGGCCGGCAGTGCTGGGCGGGCCGGGGGTGCTCGGGGTCGGGGCCGGGGGCCGGCAGTGCTGGGCGGCCCGGGGGTGCTCGGGGTCGGTGCCGGGGACCGGCAGTGCTGGGCGGGCCGGGGGTGCTCGGCCGGGGGCCGGCAGTGCTGGGCGGGCCGGGGGTGCTCGGGGTCGGGGCCGGGGGCCGGCAGTGCTGGGCGGGCCGGGGGTGCTTGGGCCCGGGGGTGCTCGGCCGGGGGCCGGCAGTGCTGGGCGGGCCGGGGGTGCTCGGCCGGGGGCCGGGGCCCGGCAGTGCTGGGCGGGCCGGGGGTGCTTGGGCCCGGGGGTGCTCGGCCGGGGGCCGGCAGTGCTGGGCGGGCCAGGGGTGCTCGGGGTCGGGGCCGGGGCCCGGCAGTGCTGGGCGGGCCGGGGGTGCTTGGGCCCGGGGGTGCTCGGCCGGGGGCCGGGGGCCGGCAGTGCTGGGCGGGCCGGGGGTGCTCGGGGTCGGGGCCGGGGGCCGGCAGTGCTGGGCGGGCCGGGGGTGCTCGGGGTCGGTGCCGGGGACCGGCAGTGCTGGGCGGGCCGGGGGTGCTCGGCCGGGGGCCGGCAGTGCTGGGCGGGCCGGGGGTGCTCGGGGTCGGGGCCGGGGGCCGGCAGTGCTGGGCGGGCCGGGGGTGCTCGGGGTCGGGGCCGGGGGCCGGCAGTGCTGGGCGGGCCGGGGGTGCTCGGGGTCGGGGCCGGGGGCCGGCAGTGCTGGGCGGGCCGGGGGTGCTCGGGGTCGGGGCCGGGGGCCGGCAGTGCTGGGCGGGCCGGGGGTGCTCGGGGTCGGGGCCGGGGGCCGGCAGTGCTGGGCGGGCCGGGGGTGCTCGGGGTCGGGGCCGGGGGCCGGCAGTGCTGGGCGGCCCGGGGGTGCTCGGGGTCGGTGCCGGGGACCGGCAGTGCTGGGCGGGCCGGGGGTGCTCGGCCGGGGGCCGGCAGTGCTGGGCGGGCCGGGGGTGCTCGGGGTCGGGGCCGGGGGCCGGCAGTGCTGGGCGGGCCGGGGGTGCTTGGGCCCGGGGGTGCTCGGCCGGGGGCCGGCAGTGCTGGGCGGGCCGGGGGTGCTCGGCCGGGGGCCGGGGCCCGGCAGTGCTGGGCGGGCCGGGGGTGCTTGGGCCCGGGGGTGCTCGGCCGGGGGCCGGCAGTGCTGGGCGGGCCAGGGGTGCTCGGGGTCGGGGCCGGGGGCCGGCAGTGCTGGGCGGGCCGGGGGTGCTCGGGGTCGGTGCCGGGGACCGGCAGTGCTGGGCGGGCCGGGGGTGCTCGGCCGGGGGCCGGCAGTGCTGGGCGGGCCGGGGGTGCTCGGGGTCGGGGCCGGGGGCCGGCAGTGCTGGGCGGGCCGGGGGTGCTCGGGGTCGGGGCCGGGGGCCGGCAGTGCTGGGCGGGCCGGGGGTGCTCGGGGTCGGGGCCGGGGGCCGGCAGTGCTGGGCGGGCCGGGGGTGCTCGGGGTCGGGGCCGGGGGCCGGCAGTGCTGGGCGGGCCGGGGGTGCTCGGGGTCGGGGCCGGGGGCCGGCAGTGCTGGGCGGGCCGGGGGTGCTCGGGGTCGGGGCCGGGGGCCGGCAGTGCTGGGCGGCCCGGGGGTGCTCGGGGTCGGTGCCGGGGACCGGCAGTGCTGGGCGGGCCGGGGGTGCTCGGCCGGGGGCCGGCAGTGCTGGGCGGGCCGGGGGTGCTCGGGGTCGGGGCCGGGGGCCGGCAGTGCTGGGCGGGCCGGGGGTGCTTGGGCCCGGGGGTGCTCGGCCGGGGGCCGGCAGTGCTGGGCGGGCCGGGGGTGCTCGGCCGGGGGCCGGGGCCCGGCAGTGCTGGGCGGGCCGGGGGTGCTTGGGCCCGGGGGTGCTCGGCCGGGGGCCGGCAGTGCTGGGCGGGCCAGGGGTGCTCGGGGTCGGGGCCGGGGG
The DNA here is from genome assembly GCF_027887155.1 of Malaclemys terrapin pileata. Classification (NCBI taxonomy): domain Eukaryota; kingdom Metazoa; phylum Chordata; order Testudines; family Emydidae; genus Malaclemys; species Malaclemys terrapin. Next base: position 230,183 of record NC_071519.1, on the reverse strand, counting down.
CCGGCAGTGCTGGGCGGGCCGGGGGGTGCTCGGGGCCGGGGCCCGGCAGTGCTGGGCGGGCCGGGGGTGCTTGGGCCCGGGGGTGCTCGGCCGGGGGGCCGCGGGGTGCCGAGCGGGCCGGGGGTGCTCGGCCAGGGGCCGGCAGTGCTGGGCGGGCCGGGAGTGCTCGGCCGAGGGCCCGGGGACCAGCAGTGCTGGGCGGGCCGGGGAGTGCCGAGCGGGCCGGGGGTGCTCGGCCGGGGGGCCGCGGGGTGCCGAGCGGGCCGGGGGTGCTCGGCCGGGGGCCGGCAGTGCTGGGCGGGCCGGGGGTGCTCGGCCGGGGGCCGGGGGCCGGCAGTGCTGGGCGGGCCGGGGGTGCTCAGGGTCGGGGCCGGGGGCCGGCAGTGCTGGGCGGGGTTGCTCGGGCCCGGGGGTGGTCGGGGCCGGGGGCCGGCAGTGCTGGGCGGCCCGGGGGTGCTCGGGGTCGGGGCCGGGGACCGGCAGTGCTGGGCGGGCCGGGGGTGCTCGGGGTCGGGGCCGGGGACCGGCAGTGCTGGGCGGGCCGGGGGTGCTCGGCCGGGGGCCGGCAGTGCTGGGCGGGCCGGGGGTGCTCGGGGTCGGGGCTGGGGGCCGGCAGTGCTGGGCGGCCCGGGGGTGCTCGGGGTCGGGGCCGGGGGCCCAGCAGTGCTGGGCGGGCCGGGGGTGCTCGGCCGGGGGCCGGCAGTGCTGGGCGGGCCGGGGGTGCTCGGGGTCGGGGCCGGGGGCCGGCAGTGCTGGGCGGGCCGGGGGTGCTTGGGCGCGGGGGTGCTCGGCCGGGGGCCGGCAGTGCTGGGCGGGCCGGGGGTGCTCGGCCGGGGGCCGGGGCCCGGCAGTGCTGGGCGGGCCGGGGGTGCTTGGGCCCGGGGGTGCTCGGCCGGGGGCCGGCAGTGCTGGGCGGGCCGGGGGTGCTCGGGGTCGGGGCCCGGCAGTGCTGGGCGGGCCGGGGGTGCTCGGGGTCGGGGCCGGGGCCCGGCAGTGCTGGGCGGGCCGGGGGTGCTTGGGCCCGGGGGTGCTCGGCCGGGGGGCCGCGGGGTGCCGAGCGGGCCGGGGGTGCTCGGCCAGGGCCCGGCAGTGCTGGGCGGGCCGGGGGCTCGGGGGACGGGCCGGGGGTGCCGGGGGCTGGGCTGGGGACAGGCGGTGCGGTGCCGGGGGCTGGGGGTGCTCGGCCGGGGGGCCGCGGGGTGCTCGGCCGGGGGGCCGGGCCGGGGCCCGGCAGTGCTGGGCGGGGTTGCTCGGGCCCGGGGCCGGGGGCCGGCAGTGCTGGGCAGGCCGGGGGTGCTCGGGGTCGGGGCCGGGGGCCCGGCAGTGCTGGGTGGGCCGGGGGTGCTCGGGGTCGGGGCCGGGGGCCGGCAGTGCTGGGCGGGCCGGGGGTGCTCGGGGTCGGGGCCGGGGGCCGGCAGTGCTGGGCAGGCCGGGGGTGCTCGGGGTCGGGGGCCCGGCAGTGCTGGGTGGGCCGGGGGTGCTCGGGGTCGGGGCCGGGGGCCGGCAGTGCTGGGCGGGCCGGGGGTGCTCGGGGTCGGGGCCGGGGGCCCGGCAGTGCTGGGTGGGCCGGGGGTGCTCGGCCGGGGGCCGGCAGTGCTGGGCGGGCCGGGGGGTGCTCGGCCGGGGGCCGGCAGTGCTGGGCGGGCCGGGGGTGCTCGGCCGGGGGCCCGGGAGTGCCGAGCGGGCCGGGGGTGCTCGGCCGGGGGGCCGCGGGGTGCCGAGCGGGCCGGGGGTGCTCGGCCGGGGGGCCGGGCCGGGGCCCGGCAGTGCTGGGCGGGGTTGCTCGGGCCCGGGGGTGCTCGGGGTCGGGGCCGGCACCCCAGGGCCCGAGCCAACCCAAGCTGGAGGCGCCGGGGGGGACAGACTGGGCTGCGCCTCCTCCCCCCACACGCCCCTTACCTGCTTCAGGCTTCCCGCGAATCAAATGTTCGCGGGAAGCAGGGGAGGGGGCGGAGTTGGGGCGGGGGGCGGGGCTGGGGGCGGGGCCCCTGGAGTCTCCTCCTTTTGGAGGCTCAAAAGATGGTCTCCCTAGTTACAGGAGGAAGGTTGGGCCCCAGACAAGTCAATCATCCGAGGTAGGGTTACCATATTTTGTGCCTCCAAATGGAGGACACTCCACGGGCCCCGGCCCCGCCCGCAGCCCCGCCCACTCCCCAAAGTCTCCGCCCCCTCCCCTGCTTCCCGTGAACATTTGATTCGCGGGAAGCCTGAAGCAGGTAAGGGGGGTGTGTGTGGGGGGAGGAGGCGCGGCCCAGGCTGGCCCCCCTGGCGGCTCCAGCCTGGGTCGGCTCGGGCCCTGCGGCCCAGCGCACCCCCCGGCTATCCCGGACCGGCTCCCGGCTCCGCGACCCCGCGCACACCCCCCCCGCCACCCCGCACCGGCCCCGGCCGAGCCCTCCAGCCCTCCCTCCCGATTTCCCCGGACATGCCCGGCTTTTGGGGATTTCCCCCCGGACGGGGATTTGAGCCCCCAAAAGCCGGACATGTCCGGGAAAATCCGGACGTATGGTAACCCTAATCCGAGGCAATCCAGGAAGTCCCCCCCCGGAGGGCGTGCCAGGGCTGGGGAGTGGCCTCCGGGCCTGTCTATCATGCCTGGGCGTGGCCCCGGCATACCAGGAAGTCCCGCCTCCTCAGGGCCTTCCGGGGTGTGGGCAGCGGCTCCACCCGTCACGTACGGCAGGCGAATCCGGGAAGTGCCGCCTCATTCTAGCGCCGGGATTGGTTACTGGCTCTGTCCATTATCCGCCAGTGCCCCTGGGGCGGGGCCTCCCCCAGCCACTGACGGGTGGGTTCGAGGCGGAGGGGCCGTTTCCCCCACGCGCTCTCCGATCGATGTGCTCGGGGCTCGGCTGCGCGCCCTGACCCCCCCCTTCGCCCCCGCGGCTCTGGCTCCGCCCCCTCCGCGCCTGGCCCCGGCTGCAGCGCCCGGCCCGGGACCCCCCCGAGAGCGGGACCCGCCCGGCCCAGCGCCCCCCGGGTCCTAGCGCCGCCCCCCCCGCCCCGAGCCCCCCGCCCGGGTCCTAGCGCCGCCCCCCCCGCCCCGAACCCCCCGCCCGGGTCCTAGCGCCCCGCCCCCAGCCCAGCGCCCCCCGGGTCCTAGCGCCGCCCCCCCGCCCCGAGCCCCCCCCCCCCGGCCCAGCGCCCCCCAGGTCCTAGCGCCGCCCCCCCGCCCCGAGCCCCCCGCCCGGGTCCTAGCGCCCCGCCCCCAGCCCAGCGCCCCCCGGGTCCTAGCGCCGCCCGCCCGGCCCCAGCCCCCCGCCCGGGTCCTAGCGCCCCCCCCCGGCCCAGCGCCCCGCCCGGTCCACCAATTCCCCCCCCCGGCCCAGCGCCCCCCAGGTCCTAGCGCCGCCCTCCCGGCCCGAGCCCCCCGCCCGGGTCTTAGCGCCCCCCCCCCCCGGCCCAGCGCCCCCCGGGTCCTAGCGCCCCCCCCGGCCCCAGCGCCCCCGGGGTCCGCCAATCCCCCCCGTCCTAGCGCCCCCCCGCGGCCCCCCCCGGCCCCAGCGCCCCGCCCGGGTCCACCAATTCCCCCCCCCCCCCCGGTTCCTAGCGCGCCCCCCAGGTCCTAGCGCCCCCCCGGGTCCCCCACTGCCCCAGCTCCTGGAATCCCATCCCCAGCGCCTCCCCTCGCCCTGCCCCACATCCCTTTTCCCCCCAGCCCCCCGGGATCCCAGCCTAGTCCCTGCAGGGCCCTGATCCCCTCAGCCCAGCCCCCCAGATCCCTCCAGCCCCCCCCCTCGGGGTCTCCCCCAGCCCCAATCCTCCCCACCTAGCTCCCCAGTGCCCCGGCCCCGCCGATCCTCCCCCCAGACCCCCAATTCCCCAGCCCCCGCCATGGAGGCACAGTGCGATTACTTCATGTACTTCCCGGCCGTGCCCTTCCCGGCCCGGGAGCTGCTGCGGGGGGAGCCGGGCCGGTACCGGGCCCTGCCCCGGCGCAACCACCTCTACCTGGGCGAGACCGTCCGCTTCCTGCTGGTGCTGCGGGGCCGGCCCGGGCCGGGGGGCGCCCGCACCCCCTGGGGGGAACTGGGCTCCTCCCTGGCCGCCCTGGCCAGCGTCAGCCCCGGGGGGGTTGACCCAGGGGGTGAGGGGGATGGGGAGCCCCCTGAGGAGCCGGGCGGGGACGGGGATGCACCCCCTCCGCCTCCCGGCTCCTTCCGGGACTGCCGGCCCCTGCTGACCCATGGCCAGGGACCCCTGGGGCGACCGGCCGCCGGGGTGAGAGGGGGGGCGTGGGACGCTGGGTGGGTGGGGGCTGTGGGGTGGGTGTGAGGGAAACCCGGGGGGTGAGGGCGGTGGGTCAGGAGCAAGGGGCACTTGTGGTGGGGGGCTCTGTTGTGTGGGGTGGAGCGAGGGGAACCCAGGAGTTCTGAGGCAGGAGCAGGGGGCGGGTACTGGGTGCTGCGGGTGAGGAGTGAGGATCAACGGGGTGTATGTGGGGCAGGGGAGCTGTGGGGCGGGAGTGAGGGGCACCTGGGGGGGACACAGGGGGCTGTGGGGTGGGGGTCACTGTGGGACTGATGGCTCCCTCCAATCCCCCCAGATACCTGTGGAGGAGCCGATTGTTTCCACGGACGAGGTCATTTTCCCACTGACGATTTCCCTGGACAACCTGCCCCCCGGGACCGTCAAGGCCAAGGTGAGTGAGAGGGGCCAGGGCCCTGTGGGACAAGGGCCGTGGGGGGGGGACCAGTGGGGAGGATGGGGGGGCGGGAATGGGGCCAGCCCCCCAGCGCTGACACACACACCCCGCAGATCGTGGTGACGGTGTGGAAGCGGGAGCAGGAGGCGCCGGAGGTACGGGAACGGGGGTACCTGAGCCTGCTGCAGAACCGGGCGCCGGCCCAGCTCTTCCGCGAGGAGCAGGGGGCCTTCAAAGCCCAAGGTAGGTGCAGCCCCCGCCCCACGGCCCTGCCCCATGGCGCCTCTCAGTCCTGACCCGCAGCCTCTGCCCCCAGCCCTGACTGACAGCCCACAGCCCTGCCCCACAGTGCCCCTCAGTCCCGACCTGCAGCCTCTGCCCCTCAGCCCTGACTGACAGCCCCTGTCCCACGGTCACTCCCGACCCTCCACCCCGACCTTTGCCCCCAGTGACTGCTCTGACCTCTGCCCTTTGCTCCCGCAGTGAGCACCATGCTGACCGTGCTGCCCCCTCCAGGGCTGAAATGCCGCCAGCTGAATGTCTCCGGGAAATACCTCACCGTGCTCAAGGGTAACTGGGGAGCCGGGCTAGGGAGGGGTAGCAGGGCTGGAGGGGGTGCTGGAGCCGTGGGGGAAGGGATAGCAGGATGGGGGGCCAGGGGCTTTTGGGGGTGCTGGAGCCATGGGGGGAGGGGTAGCAGTGCCGGGGTGAGGGCCCTGGAGCCGTGGGGGGAGGGGCTGTGAGGGGTGCTGGAGCCCAGGGTGGAGGGGTGGCAGGACGGCGGGGGCCTAGACCCATGTCGGGGGGGAGGGCTGAGTGTGGGGCGCCCCATCTCTGACCCGCCCGCCCGCCCGCCTCCCCAGTGCTGAACGGCTGCTCCCAGGAGGAAATCTCCCTGTGGGATGTCCGCATCCTGCCCAACTTCAACGCCAGCTACTTGCCCATGCTGCCCGATGGCTCCGTGCTACTGGTCGACGACGTCTGGTGAGCTGTGGGGGGAAGGGTCCGGGGTAGGGGGCTCGGTGTGCGTGGGTGCCGTGGGAAGGTGCAGGGGGGTCTCTGTGGGGCAGGCTGTGGGGCTGATACTCTCTCTCCCTCCGCCTCCCCCCCAGCCATCACTCGGGCGAGGTGCCCGTCGGCGCCTTCTGCCGCGTGGCCGGTGCCGGCTCTGGCTGCCCCTGCGCCCTGAGCGCCCTTGAGGAGCAGAACTTCCTCTTCCAGCTGCAGGCGCCCGAGCGGCCCCAGGAGGACACCAAGGAGGTGGGTGCAGGGGGCAGGGGGTGGGGACAGGGCTGTGAAGGGGCAGGGCCATGAGGCAGGGAGAGGAGTTAGGGCCGTGAGGGGGTGGGGCTACAGGGCAGAAGGAGGGGAAAGGGCAATGGAGGCGGGTCCAGCAGGTGGAGGGGATAGGACTGGGGGCAGGGCCATGGGGCTGTCACTCACTCCCCCCCTGCTCCCCCAGGGTCTGGAGGTCCCCCTGGTGGCTGTGGTTCAGTGGTCGACACCCAAACTCCCCTTCACCAGCAGCATCTACACCCACTACAGGTGAGAGACATCCCCCCCCCCCCAAACTCTAATGGCTCTGGGCTCCCCCAAACCCTGGGCTCCTCCCAGCTCCGATGCCCTCCTGGCCCTGGGCTCCCCTTCACCCTGGGCAATTACAGGCCAGTAAGCCTGACTTCAGTACCAGCAAACTGGTTGAAACTATAATAAAGAACAATATTGTCAGACACAGAGATGAACATAATTTGTTGGGGAAGAGTCAACATGGTTTTAGTAAAGGGAAATCATGCATCACCAATCTACTAGAATTCTTTGAGGTGGTCAACAAGCATGTGGACAAGGGGGATCCAGTGGATATAGTGTACTAAGATATTCAGAAAGCCTTTGACAAGGTCCATCACCAAAGGCTCTTAAGCAAAGTCAGCTGTCATGGGATAAGAGGTCCTCTCATGGATTGGTAACTGGTTAAAAGATAGGAAACAAAGCATAGAAATAAATGGTCATTTTTGAGAATGGAGAGAGGTAAATTGTGGTGTTCCCCAGGGGTCTGTACTGGGCCCAGTCCTATTCAACTTATTCATAAACAATCTGGAAAAAGGGGTAAACAGTGAGGTGGCAAAATTGGCAGATGATACAAAACTACTCAAGACAGTTAAGTCCCAGGCAGACTGCGAAGAGCTACAAAAGGCTCTCTCAAAACTGGGTGACTGGGCAACAAAATGGCAGATGAAATTCAGTGTTGATAAATGAAAGTAATGCACAATGGACAACATAATCCCAACTATACATATAAAATGATGGGGTCTAAATTAGCTGTTACTACTCAAGAAAAATCTTGGAGTCATTGTGGATAGTTCTCTGAAAACATCCACTCAATGTGCAGTAGCAACCAAAAAAGCGAACAAGATGTTGGGAATCATGAAGAAAGGGATAGATAATAAGACAGAAAATATCATGTTGCCTCTATAAATCCATGGTACCCCCACATCTTGAATACTGCGTGCAGATGTGGTCGCCCCATTGGAAAAAAGATATATTGGAATTGGAAAAGGTTCAGAAAAGGGCAACAAAAATGATGAGGGGTCTGGAACGGCTGCCGTATGAGGAAAGATTAATCAGACTGGAACTTTTCAGCTTGGAAAAGAGACAACTAAAGGGGGATAGGATAGAGGTCTATATAATCATGACGGGTGTGGAGAAAGTAAATAAGGAAGTGTTATTTATTCCTTCTCATAACACAAGAATTAGGGGCCACCAAATGAAATTAATAGGCAGCGGGTTTAAAACAAACAAAAGGAAGTATTTCTTCACACAGTGCACAGTCAGTCTGTGGAACTCCTCGCCAGAGGATGTTGTGAAGGCCAAGACTACAATGGTTCAAAGAAGAACTAAAGAAGTTCATGGAGAATAGGTCCATCAATGGCTGTTAGCAGGATGGGCAGGAATGGTGTCCCTGGCCTCTGTTTGCCAGAAGCTGGGAATGGGTGACAGGGGATGGATCACTTGATTACCTGTTCTGTTCATTCCCTGTGGGGCACCTGGCACTGGTCACTGTTGGCAGACGGGATACTGGGCTAGATGGACCCTTGGTCTGACCCAGTCTGGACATTCTTATGTTCTGTTCCCCCAGCTCTGATGCCCCCCACAAGCTCAGACCCCCCTGTCTCCAGCTCAGGGGCTCCAAGGGAGCAGTCCCCCACCCCCCATGGCCCCTCCCGGCTGCCCAGGATCCTGGTGCCCATGACGGGGCGGAGCGGTCCCAGTGCCTGTGGGGGGGCGGTCCCAGTGCCCGTGCTGACTCTCGCTGCCCCCGCAGGCTGCCCAGCATCCGACTGGACCGGCCGCGGTTCGTGATGACGGCTGCCTGCGAGTCGCCCGTACCCCTGCGCCGACGCTTCACCGTCACCTACACCCTGCTCAACAACCTGCAGGACTTCTTGGCCGTGCGGCTGGTCTGGACCCCGGAGAGCGCCACGGCGGGTGGGCGGGACTGCAGGGGCCTGGTGTTGTAGTGTGGGCGAGGCCACAGCTGGTGGGCATGGGGGATGGCGGGATGGAGCTGTGGGGACCATGAACAGGCTGGGGTGGCCTGGGGTTGGGGGTTCGGTGGCGAGCTGGGAGTGTTCGGTGGGGGTCTGGGAGCACTGGGAGGAGTCGTGTGGGGCTGGGACGGTTTGGCGGAGGACTGGGAGCACTGGGAGGGGTCGTGTGGGGCTGGGAGGGTTTGGCGGGGGGCAGGGAGCACTGGGAGGGGTCGTGTGGGGCTGGGAGGGTTTGGCGGGGGGCTGGGAACACTAGGAGGGGTTGGGTGGGGCTGGGGGGGTCGGCAGGGGACTGGGGGTTTGGCGGGGGACTGAGAGCACTGGGAGGGGTCATGTGGGGCTGGGAGGGTTTGGCGGGGGGCTGGGAGCACTGGGAGGGGTCGTGTGGGGCTGGGAGGGTTTGGCGGGGGGCTGGGAACACTGGGAGGGGTTGGGTGGGGCTGGGGGGGTCGGCAGGGGACTGGGGGTTTGGCGGGGGACTGAGAGCACTGAGAGGAGTCGGGTGGGGCTGGGAGGGTTTGGCGGGGGGCTGGGAACACTGGGAGGGGTCGTGTGGGGCTGGGAGGGTTTGGCGGGGGGCTGGGAGCACTGGGAGGGGTCGTGTGGGGCTGGGAGGGTTTGGCGGGGGGCTGGGAACACTGGGAGGGGTTGGGTGGGGCTGGGGGGGTCGGCAGGGGACTGGGGGTTTGGCGGGGGACTGGGAGCACTGGGAGGGGGCGTGAGGGGCTGGGAGGGTTTGGCGGGGGGCTGGGAACACTGGGAGGGGTTGGGTGGGGCTGGGGGGGTCGGCAGGGGACTGGGGGTTTGGCGGGGGACTGAGAGCACTGGGAGGAGTCGGGTGGGGCTGGGAGGGTTTGGCGGGGGACTGAGAGCACTGGGAGGGGTCGTGTGGGGCTGGGAGCACTGGGAGGGGTTGGGTGGGGCTGGGGGGGTCGGCAGGGGACTGGGGGTTTGGCGGGGGGCTGGGAGCACTGGGAGGGGTCGTGTGGGGCTGGGAGGGTTTGGCGGGGGGCTGGGAACACTGGGAGGGGTCGTGTGGGGCTGGGAGGGTTTGGCGGGGGGCTGGGAACACTGGGAGGGGTTGGGTGGGGCTGGGGGGGTCGGCAGGGGACTGGGGGTTTGGCGGGGGACTGGGAGCACTGGGAGGGGGCGTGAGGGGCTGGGAGGGTTTGGCGGGGGGCTGGGAACACTGGGAGGGGTTGGGTGGGGCTGGGGGGGTCGGCAGGGGACTGGGGGTTTGGCGGGGGACTGAGAGCACTGGGAGGAGTCGGGTGGGGCTGGGAGGGTTTGGCGGGGGACTGAGAGCACTGGGAGGGGTCGTGTGGGGCTGGGAGCACTGGGAGGGGTTGGGTGGGGCTGGGGGGGTCGGCAGGGGACTGGGGGTTTGGCGGGGGGCTGGGAGCACTGGGAGGGGTCGTGTGGGGCTGGGAGGGTTTGGCGGGGGGCTGGGAACACTGGGAGGGGTCGTGTGGGGCTGGGAGGGTTTGGCGGGGGGCTGGGAACACTGGGAGGGGTTGGGTGGGGCTGGGGGGGTCGGCAGGGGACTGGGGGTTTGGCGGGGGACTGGGAGCACTGGGAGGGGGCGTGAGGGGCTGGGAGGGTTTGGCGGGGGGCTGGGAACACTGGGAGGAGTCGGGTGGGGCTGGGAGGGTTTGGCGGGGGACTGGGAGCACTGGGAGGAGTCGGGTGGGGCTGGGAGGGTTTGGCGCGGGACTGGGAGCACTGGGAGGGGTTGGGTGGGGCTGGGAGGGTTTGGCGGGGGGCTGGGAACACTGGGAGGAGTCGGGTGGGGCTGGGAACACTGGGAGGGGTTGGGTGGGGCTGGGGGGTTCGGCAGGGGACTGGGGGTTTGGCGGGGGACTGAGAGCACTGGGAGGAGTCGGGTGGGGCTGGGGGGGTCGGCAGGGGACTGGGGGTTTGACAGGGGACTGAGAGCACTGGGAGGGGTCGTGTGGGGCTGGGAGGGTTTGGCGGGGGGCTGGGAACACTGGGAGGGGTTGGGTGGGGCTGGGGGGGTCGGCAGGGGACTGGGGGTTTGTCGGGGGACTGAGAGCACTGGGAGGAGTCGGGTGGGGCTGGGAGGGTTTGGCGGGGGACTGAGAGCACTGGGAGGGGTCGTGTGGGGCTGGGAGCACTGGGAGGGGTTGGGTGGGGCTGGGGGGGTCGGCAGGGGACTGGGGGTTTGGCGGGGGGCTGGGAGCACTGGGAGGGGTCGTGTGGGGCTGGGAGGGTTTGGCGGGGGGCTGGGAACACTGGGAGGAGTCGGGTGGGGCTGGGAGGGTTTGGCGGGGGACTGGGAGCACTGGGAGGGGTCAGGTGGGGCTGGGAGGGTTTGGCGGGGGGCTGGGAACACTGGGAGGGGTTGGGTGGGGCTGGGACGGTTTGGCGGGGGGCTGGGAGCACTGGGAGGGGTCGTGTGGGGCTGGGAACACTGGTAGGGGTTGGGTGGGGCTGGGGGGGTCAGCAGGGGACTGGGGGTTTGGCGGGGGACTGAGAGCACTGGGAGGGTTTGGCGGGGGGCTGGGAACACTGGGAGGAGTCGGGTGGGGCTGGGAACACTGGGAGGGGTTGGGTGGGGCTGGGGGGGTCGGCAGGGGACTGGGGGTTTGGCGGGGGACTGAGAGCACTGGGAGGAATCGGGTGGGGCTGGGGGGGTCGGCAGGGGACTGGGGGTTTGGCGGGGGACTGAGAGCACTGGGAGGGGTCGTGTGGGGCTGGGAGGGTTTGGCGGGAGGCTGGGAACACTGGGAGGGGTTGGGTGGGGCTGGGGGGGTCGGCAGGGGACTGGGGCTTTGGCGGGGGGCTGGGAGCACTGGGAGGGGTCGTGTGGGGCTGGGAGCACTGGGAGGGGTTGGTTGGGGCTGGGGGGGTCGGCAGGGGACTGGGGGTTTGGCGGGGGGCTGGGAGCACTGGGAGGGGTCGTGTGGGGCTGGGAGGGTTTGGCGGGGGACTGAGAGCACTGGGAGGAGTCGGGTGGGGCTGGGAGGGTTTGGCGGGGGACTGAGAGCACTGGGAGGGGTCGTGTGGGGCTGGGAGCACTGGGAGGGGTTGGGTGGGGCTGGGGGGGTAGGCAGGGGACTGGGGGTTTGGCGGGGGGCTGGGAGCACTGGGAGGGGTCGTGTGGGGCTGGGAGGGTTTGGCGGGGGACTGAGAGCACTGGGAGGAGTCGGGTGGGGCTGGGAGGGTTTGGCGGGGGACTGAGAGCACTGGGAGGGGTCGTGTGGGGCTGAGAGCACTGGGAGGGGTTGGGTGGGGCTGGGGGGGTCGGCAGGGGACTGGGGGTTTGGCGGGGGGCTGGGAGCACTGGGAGGGGTTGTGTGGGGCTGGGAGGGTTTGGCGGGGGGCTGGGAACACTGGGAGGGGTTGGGTGGGGCTGGGGGGGTCGGCAGGGGTCTGGGGGTTTGGCGGGGGACTGAGACCACTGGGAGGGGTCGTGTGGGGCTGGGAGGGTTTGGCGGGGGGCTGGGAACACTGGGAGGAGTCGGGTGGGGCTGGGAGCACTGGGAGGGGTTGGGTGGGGCTGGGGGGGTCGGCAGGGGACTGGGGGTTTGGCGGGGGGCTGGGAGCACTGGGAGGGGTCGTGTTGGGCTGAGAGCACTGGGAGGGGTTGGGTGGGGCTGGGGGGGTAGGCAGGGGACTGGGGGTTTGGCGGGGGGCTGGGAGCACTGGGAGGGGTCGTGTGGGGCTGGGAGGGTTTGGCGGGGGACTGAGAGCACTGGGAGGAGTCGGGTGGGGTTGGGAGGGTTTGGCGGGGGACTGAGAGCACTGGGAGGGGTCGTGTGGGGCTGAGAGCACTGGGAGGGGTTGGGTGGGGCTGGGGGGGTCGGCAGGGGACTGGGGGTTTGGCGGGGGGCTGGGAGCACTGGGAGGCGTCGTGTGGGGCTGGGAGGGTTTGGCGGGGGGCTGGGAACACTGGGAGGGGTTGGGTGGGGCTGGGGGGGTCGGCAGGGGACTGGGGGTTTGGCGGGGGGCTGGGAGCACTGGGAGGGGTCATGTGGGGCTGGGAGGGTTTGGCGGGGGGCTGGGAACACTGGGAGGAGTCAGGTGGGGCTGGGAGCACTGGGAGGGGTTGGGTGGGGCTGGGAGGGTTTGGCGGGGGGCTGGGAACACTGGGAGGGGTCCTGTGGGGCTGGGAACACTGGGAGGGGTTGGGTGGGGCTGGGGGGGTCGGCAGGGGACTGGGGGTTTGGCGGGGGGCTGGGAACACTGGGAGGGGTTGGGTGGGACTGGGGGGGTCGGCAGGGGACTGGGGGTTTGGCGGGGGGCTGGGAGCACTGGGAGGGGTTGGGTGGGGCTGGGGGGGGTCGGTAGGGGACTGGGGGTTTGGCTGGGGGCTGGGAGCACTGGGAGGAGTCGGGTGGGGCTGGGAGGGTTTGGCGGGGGGCTGGGAGCACTGGGAGGAGTCGGGTGGGGCTGGGAGCACTGGGAGGGGTTGGGTGGGGCTGTGGGGGTCGGCAGGGGACTGGGGGTTTGGCGGGGGACTGAGAGCACTGGGAGGAGTCGGGTGGGGCTGGGAGGGTTTGGCGGGGGGCTGGGAGCACTGGGAGGGGTTGGGTGGGGCTGGGGGGGTCGGCAGGGGACTCGGGGTTTGGCGGGGGACTGGGAGCACTGGGAGGGGTCGTGTGGGGCTGGGAGGGTTTGGCGGGGGGCTGGGAGCACTGGGAGGGGTCATGTGGGGCTGGGAACACTGGGAGGGGTTGGGTTGGGCTGGGGGGATCGGCAGGGGACTGGGGGTTTGGCAGGGCACTGAGAGCACTGGGAGGGGTCGTGTGGGGCTGGGAGCACTGGGAGGGGTTGGGTGGGGCTGGGAGGGTCGGCAGGGGACTGGGGGTTTGGCGGGGGACTGAGAGCACTGGGAGGGGTCGTGTGGGGCTGGGAGGGTTTGGCGGGGGGCTGGGAGCACTGGGAGGGGTTGGGTGGGGCTGGGGGGGTCGGCAGGGGACTGGGGGTTTGGCGGGGGACTGAGAGTACTGGGAGGGGTCGTGTGGGGCTGGGAACACTGGGAGGGGTTGGGTGGGGTTGGGGGGGTCGGCAGGGGACTGGGGATTTGGCGGGGGACTGGGAGCACTGGGAGGGGTTGTGTGGGGCTGGGAGGGTTTGGCGGGGGGCTGGGAGCACTGGGAGGGGTGGGGTGGGGCTGGGGGGGTCGGCAGGGGACTGGGGGTTTGGCGGGGGACTGAGAGCACTGGTAGGGGTCGTGTGGGGCTGGGAACACTGGGAGGGGTTGGGTGGGGCTGGGGGGGTCGGCAGGGGACTGGGGGTTTGGCGGGGGACTGAGAGCACTGGGAGGAGTCGGGTGGGGCTGGGAACACTGGGAGGGGTTGGGTGGGGGCTGGGGGGGTTTGGCGGGGGGCGTGGGGAGCACTGGGAGGGGTTGGGTGGGGCTGGGAGGGTTTGGCGGGGGACTGAGAGCACTGGGAGGAGTCGGGTGGGGTTGGGGGGGTCGGCAGGGGACTAGGGGTTTGGCGGGGGGCTGGGAGCACTGGGAGGGTTTGGCGGGGGCTGGGAGCACTGGGAGGGGTCGGGTGGGGGGGCCGGCGATGGGGCAGGGGGGGCTGGGAGCACTGGGAGGGTTTGGCGGGGGACTGAGAGCACTGGGAGGGGTCGGGTGGGGCTGGGAGGGTTTGGCGGGGGACTGAGAGCACTGGGAGGGGTCGGTGGGGGCTGGGAACACTGGGAGGGGTTGGGTGGGGCTGGGGTGGTCGGCAGGGGGTTGGGGGTTTGGCGGGGGACTGAGAGCACTGGGAGGCGGTCGTGTGGGGCTGGGAGGGTTTGGCGGGGGGGCTGGGAGCACTGGGAGGGGTTGGGTGGGGCTGGGGGGGTCGGCAGGGACTGGGGGTTTTGGCGGGGGCTGGGAGCACTGGGAGGGGTCGTGTGGGGGCTGGGAGGGTTTGGCGGGGACAGAGAGCACTGGAGGAGTCGGTGGGCTGGAGGGTTTGGCGGGGGACTGAGAGCACTGGGAGGGGTCGTGCTGGGGCTGGGGAGCACTGGGAGGGGTTGGGTGGGGCTGGGGGGGTAGGCAGGGGGACTGGGGGTTTGGCGGGGGCTGGGAGCACTGGGAGGGTCGTGTGGGGCTGGGAGGGTTTGGCGGGGGACTGAGAGCACTGGGAGGGAGTCGGGTGGGGCTGGGGAGGGTTTGGCGGGGGACTGAGAGCACTGGGAGGGGTCGTGTGGGGCTGAGAGCACTGGGAGGGGTTGGGTGGGGCTGGGGGGGTCGGCAGGGGACTGGGGTTTGGCGGGGGGCTGGGAGCACTGGGAGGGGTTGTGTGGGGCTGGGAGGGTTTGGCGGGGGCTGGGAACACTGGGAGGGGTTGGGTGGGGCTGGGGGGGTCGGCAGGGGTCTGGGGGTTTGGGCGGGGGACTGAGACCACTGGGAGGGGTCGTGTGGGGCTGGGAGGGGTTTGGCGGGGGGCTGGAACACTGGGAGGAGTCGGGTGGGGCTGGGAGCACTGGAGGGGTTGGGTGGGGCTGGGGGGGTCGGCAGGGGACTGGGGGTTTGGCGGGGGGCTGGGAGCACTGGGAGGGGTCGTGTTGGGCTGAGAGCACTGGGAGGGGTTGGGTGGGGCTGGGGGGGTAGGCAGGGGACTGGGGGTTTGGCGGGGGGCTGGGAGCACTGGGAGGGGTCGTGTGGGGCTGGGAGGGTTTGGGCGGGGGACTGAGAGCACTGGGAGGAGTCGGGTGGGGTTGGGAGGGTTTGGCGGGGACTGAGGAGCACTGGGAGGGGTCGTGTGGGGCTGAGAGCACTGGGAGGGGTTGGGTGGGGCTGGGGGGGTCGGCAGGGGACTGGGGGTTTGGCGGGGGGCTGGGAGCACTGGGAGGGCGTCGTGTGGGGCTGGGAGGGTTTGGCGGGGGGCTGGGAACACTGGGAGGGGTTGGGTGGGGCTGGGGGGGTCGGCAGGGGACTGGGGGTTTGGCGGGGGGCTGGGAGCACTGGGAGGGGTCATGTGGGGCTGGGAGGGTTTGGCGGGGGGCTGGGAACACTGGGAGGAGTCAGGTGGGGCTGGGAGCACTGGGAGGGGTTGGGTGGGCTGGGAGGGTTTGGCGGGGGGCTGGGAACACTGGGAGGGGTCCTGTGGGGCTGGGAACACTGGGAGGGGTTGGGTGGGGCTGGGGGGGTCGGCAGGGGACTGGGGGTTTGGCGGGGGGCTGGGAACACTGGGAGGGGGTTGGGTGGGACTGGGGGGGTCGGCAGGGGACTGGGGTTTGGCGGGGGGGCTGGGAGCACTGGGAGGGGTTTGGGTGGGGCTGGGGGGGGTCGGTAGGGGACTGGGGGTTTGGCTGGGGGCTGGGAGCACTGGGAGGAGTCGGGTGGGGCTGGGAGGTTTGGCGGGGGCTGGGAGCACTGGGAGGAGTCGGGTGGGGCTGGGAGCACTGGGAGGGTTGGGTGGGGCTGTGGGGGGTCGGCAGGGGACTGGGGGTTTGGCGGGGGACTGAGAGCACTGGGAGGAGTCGGGTGGGGGCTGGAGGGTTTGGCGGGGGGCTGGGAGGCACTGGAGGGGTTGGGTGGGGCTGGGGGGGTCGGCAGGGGACTGGGGGTTTGGCGGGGGACTGGGAGCACTGGGAGGGGTCGTGTGGGGCTGGGAGGGTTTGGCGGGGGGCTGGGAGCACTGGGAGGGGTCGTGTGGGGCTGGGAACACTGGGAGGGGTTGGGTTGGGCTGGGGGGATCGGCAGGGGACTGGGGGTTTGGCAGGGCACTGAGAGCACTGGGAGGGGTCGTGTGGGGCTGGGAGCACTGGGAGGGGTTGGGTGGGGCTGGGAGGGTCGGCAGGGGACTGGGGGTTTGGCGGGGGACTGAGAGCACTGGGAGGGGTCGTGTGGGGCTGGGAGGGTTTGGCGGGGGGCTGGGAGCACTGGGAGGGGTTGGGTGGGGCTGGGGGGGTCGGCAGGGGACTGGGGGTTTGGCGGGGGACTGAGAGTACTGGGAGGGGTCGTGTGGGGCTGGGAACACTGGGAGGGGTTGGGTGGGGTTGGGGGGGTCGGCAGGGGACTGGGGATTTGGCGGGGGACTGGGAGCACTGGGAGGGGTTGTGTGGGGCTGGGAGGGTTTGGCGGGGGGCTGGGAGCACTGGGAGGGGTGGGGTGGGGCTGGGGGGGTCGGCAGGGGACTGGGGGTTTGGCGGGGGACTGAGAGCACTGGTAGGGGTCGTGTGGGGCTGGGAACACTGGGAGGGGTTGGGTGGGGCTGGGGGGGTCGGCAGGGGACTGGGGGTTTGGCGGGGGACTGAGAGCACTGGGAGGAGTCGGGTGGGGCTGGGAACACTGGGAGGGGTTGGGTGGGGCTGGGGGGTTTGGCGGGGGGCTGGGAGCACTGGGAGGGGTTGGGTGGGGCTGGGAGGGTTTGGCGGGGGGACTGAGAGCACTGGAGGAGTCGGGTGGGGTTGGGGGGGTCGGGCAGGGGGACTAGGGGTTTGGCGGGGGGCTGGGAGCACTGGGAGGGTTTGGCGGGGGGCTGGGAGCACTGGGAGGGGTCGGGTGGGGGGCCGGCGATGGGCAGGGGGGCTGGAGCACTGGGAGGGTTTGGCGGGGGACTGAGAGCACTGGGAGGGGTCGGGTGGGGCTGGGAGGGTTTGGCGGGGGACTGAGAGCACTGGGAGGGGTCGGGTGGGGCTGGGAACACTGGGAGGGGTTGGGTGGGGCTGGGGTGGTCGGCAGGGGGCTGGGGGTTTGGCGGGGGACTGAGAGCACTGGGAGGGTCGTGTGGGGGCTGGGAGGGTTTGGCGGGGGGCTGGAGCACTGGAGGGTTGGGTGGGGGCTGGGGGGGTCGGCAGGGGGACTGGGGGTTTGGCGGGGGGCTGGGAGCACTGGGAGGAGTCGGGTGGGGGGCCGGCGATGGGCGGGGGGGCTGGCATTGTGGGGGCGTCGGCAGGAGGCTCCAGGCGGCTCTGACTCCCCCCGCCCCCAGGGAAGAAGCTGTCCAGCGAGGAGCGACGGCCACGCAGGCAGCACTGGACTCGATCGTGTGCCACACGCC